>NC_045430.1:255433180-255663180 GCF_902635505.1 Sarcophilus harrisii | reverse complement strand
CACAATTAAAAAGTAGTACATTTAGAAATTCGGAGTATGTAATATATCCCTATATATCCAAACACTCAGGAGTAAGATGTCATGTATAGAGCAGTGGGAAAAAAATGGAAGGTCAAAGTATGAGTTTCAATGGATCTAACCAGAGAACAAATAAAGTAATGGGTTTATAAGAGCAAAAGCAATTGAAAATCAAATATAAATTAAAAGGAGTTAAATTTGTTATAATTTAGAACTTCAGTTGTAGATAAACTTTGGCAGGTGACTTTCAAAAAAAAATTAACCATAGATATGATCTAGTTAGTTTTGGTGAAGGCCAACATCAAAACTTATTCCTTTTTTCACTTTATTTTTATGTTCTATCACTTAAATAAAGTAAATTCAGTTCTGAAGCTTCTAAAATGACAAAACTAACTAGATCATACCTATGTTTATATAACCTCTGAAACACCCTCCTTGCTTACCTGTTCTTTTTCATTGTCCTGTCCAGACTTTTTATTCAGCTATATGTCATAGTCCTTCACAAATCCAGGGAGACTTGGCTGTATAGGAGAACATAACAGAAAGAATAGTATTTATATTCCAAAGCCCAAAAATATTTTGACTTCATTTCTGCTGTCTTTGCTGTCAGCTTTACAGCTAACTTAGGATATATCCTGCAAAAGTTGCATGTAAATTGAATAACATTTTTAAACCATTAGGGGCGCTCACTATTTAAAGGAATTCTGTATATTTTTTTTAATTGAAGAATTATACTTGTGTAAAAAATTACATCCAAAATTGCCTATTTTATGGGTGAATCTATTATGGTGGAGGAGTGTTCCATTTGGGATAAAAAAGATCTGTGTTCAGATCCTGCCTGAAACACTCACCAGTTGTGTGGGCAGTTTAATTTCTCTAAACCTCTGTTTCTTCATCTGCAAAATATAAAAAAAGGATAATTATGGTACTTCCCCCACAGAGATAGTGTTGGCTCAAATGATAAATTGTGTGCAGGACTCTTTGTAAACTTTAAAGTGACATAGCAAAGTCACTTGTCTTGCAAGAGGAGAGATGTGTTCAATTTGAAACATGTTGCAGTATGGTAACTGGATCAAAATCCATTCGAATCAGGCACTGTCACTGATCCTTGTGGGGAATTCTAGAGGAAATAATGAGATATGATGTCTCTCTTTAAGGAGTTTAGTGTAAAGGAAATAAGAAAGGACTGATAATTTAAAAATCATAAATGCCATCCTTTACATAACAACATTTGTTAGATGACTAACAATATATTTTAGAGACTTGTGAAGTTCAAAGAACAATTGGCTGGTAGCCAAAAAAGCCTGAATTCTAGTTTCAACTTCCCCACTTGCTAACTTTGTGACCATTAGTATATGGAGTTAAACTTTTTAGACCTTTACTGCTTCATCTATAAAATGAGAAATCTGAAATTTTAGGAAATCTCTCAATTCCCACTTTGCTATAAGTTGTATTGTTAAGAGAGTATACAAATGTCCCAACTTTGCTGCTTACTTCCTGTGTAACACCTTGGATAAATTGTTTAGTATCTTAATTTCCTAATTTGTAAGATTGAGAGGTTGACCATGACGAAATCATTTCTAATGTCCCTATTGGTGGTGAAACCGGTTGTTCTATTGGTGAAGGTAGATCTGTTTTCATGGGGCTGTCTGTGTCTAGGCACAGTTAGTCTGGAAGAAATTTCATTTTAATTTAGGTTTAAAAGATAAGAACATGACTTTGCATGGAAGTTGTTATTTTAGCCAATAGAGTTGGTCTAAATGGCTAAAAAGTATAACTCACTAGTAACAAACAGTAAATTTTTCTTGACTAGAGAAGAAAAAACAATTAGTGGAAAGGAAATTAATGTAGTTATGTAAGAAGCAAAGGTAGACATCCTCTGTATAGCACAATTTGAAGGCTTCTCTGTTTTGGAGAACCTTAGCTTTCCCTTAATGCCAAGAGAACATTTGTTGGAGACTATATATCTGCTTTTTAGGAATTAAAAATTTAGAATGTGCTACACTTAGGCTTCTGTAAAATGGAGTGACTTTAAGAAGATATGTTTAAAATGGATTCCTCCTCTCTAGTTCCTGAGAAATGAGAGGTCAATGGGAAAAAAGCAAAGTAATAGTAAAAGATGTGTTTGTATGTCTAGCATCCAAGTCAAATCCAAGTTTGAAGAGGATTCTAGGAATGGAAAAGAAGCAGACGTAAATCTTATAAAGTCAGGAACTAGTTATACACTGACTATAGCCGGAAAAACTAGGAGTTAAGTATCTCTCCTTGAAGGATATATGGTTGATATAAAGTTGGTGTTGAACTCAGGAGCCTGGGTTTAAGTCTCTCTACTAGGTGGGTAACCCTGGGCAATTCACATGGTATCACAGAGCTTTTTTTCCTCATCTACAAAACAGCAAAAATAGAATTACGTTAGCAAACTTGTGAAAAATGTAAAAAAATGTAAATTATCATTAGATGACATACATGAATTCACAAGGCTTCCTCAAGGGGTTTTTATCTCACTCCTGTTGCTTGGCCACAATGATACTTAGAATGGTGCTATCTTTCTTTCATTTGATTTGTTGCTAGAATGTTTTACTGTTCAAATGATAAAAAGTAGACCTTCAAGAGCAGTCAATGGAATATATGTATGGCAAAACATAAATTCACAATCAGAGATACAGATACATACAGAGATCGCTAAGAGTATGAATTAGGAAGAAGTGGGATCATAGCCTATCTCAGGCTATTACTGATTTTGTGACCTTGACAAGTCAGATCATTTCTATCTGCCTGTTTCCTTATCTGCAAAATGGGAATGATAAATAATAAAATGGGAGTGTTAATATAATTTACCTCCAAGACTTGTTGTAATAAAATGATACATGTGGAAAATGTTTTGCAAATCTTACAGCATTATGTGAAAATTGGCGATTATTATATAAATGTATGTTTTCATCCAGTTCATACTATGCTAAATGATTTAAACATCATTTTTTTCTTTTTTTTCCTAATTTGAAATTAATTGTAAATGTTTGTTTTGAGCTTGAGAAGAGGTCAATAACTTGTTTAAGAATTGATTTAATCTTTGATTTGGATTAAAGAGGATAATTAACCCCATGGGTTAGTCAGAACACTAGAGGGCAAAATAAGTTTCTAAATTATTTTTTTTCTTAATGAAAAATTGAGAATTTTAATTTCTAAACGTGAACATACCAAAATATGCATTTGCAATCAAGTCACTAGCTAGCTGTATATGTTGGCTTTTTAGTTCCCATTTCTCTATAAACACCCATCACAGTCTCCTTGCCTCCTTTGTGTCATCTATAGAGTTGGTCAAACATTTCCCACACATGCATCCCACATCTGTAAAATGATAATGGTAATAGAAATAACACAATTTTGCTGTTACTGCTGGTTAACCGTTTCTCATTTTCCACCTACTGGAACCTGACCTTATTATGCTGTCTGGGAGGATACTTGGGTGGAGCAGGCACTGCTTCTAAAGTCAAGGACTCTGGGTTTAAACCCCTTTCTGAGGCTCATTACCTATGTGACTTAATCTTCATGAGCCTACTCAGTTTAGCTCTAAAATAAGAGAGTAGATAGCCACTGAGGTACTGTCCAGCTGAAGATTGATGATCCAATATCCTTGTAAACATAGAAGGAACTCCACTGTGCCCTTCCTGAAAGTGTCTCTGACTCCCTCTCTTACTTCCTTTCTAATGATGAAACATTATTTTCCCAGGAAAAAAAGTTCTGGGTTTCTCTGCCAGGACCTGTTCAATTTCTTTTCCTCAAATGAGTCAACAGATGTAAAATACTTTGCGTACTCTAAATCATCATATAAATGTCAGTTATTGTTATTATTGATTATAGTGAGTTTTATGCTCCACCTTCCAAGATCCCTTCTGTCAAATGGTTGAGGTAGAAAGAATTCAGAGCATACATGTGGATGGATGAGAATTAAGAACTCTTCTGCTCGCAGGTGTGGTTCTGAGGGCAGCCATGAGTTTCATAATACCCTGTCTTGTTGGTAACCAACTAAAGGGTTTAATGATTATATGGAATATGTAAAGTACTTCTCGTGCCTCCTCATATCCCAGATGTGACCTGAGTTTCCTAAAATTTGCCCATAGATGGTAGACTTTGTGGAGTTGTAACACGCTAGGAAGACTTTTGAATATGGGTCTGGAATATCTGTTTCCCAAGGCCAAATCAAAAGAAGCTTATGGCCACCTTGTGAAGTGTTTGAAAAGCCAAATAGAATTACTGAACTAAAGAACAGAGTTTTAGAAAAGAATTAGGTTAAAAAATATATATATAAGATAGGTAATAAGAAACCACGTGAGTTTAGTAAATAGTGATGTAGCATGGCCAGATCTGCCCTGAAAGAAACTCAGAGTAGGATTAATTGAAGGCAGAAAGACCCATTAGTAGAACATCGCAGTGATTCAGGCAAGAGCTGGTGTAATGAGGAAGAAGTAAATAGGAGAAAGGTCAGGAGGTAGAAACTGCAAGAATTGGCAGATAATTTGTAGAGGGCTTACAAACTGGGTTGGGAGAAAGTTGGGAGAAAAAATGGCAGATCCTTGTGTTATTTAAAGGTAACTGTTGCCAAATTAGCAGGTAGAAGCATTCGATGTAGAGTGTATGAGGCAAAATCTGAACCATACAAATCTTAGAAGAAAAGCTGTCAAATCTTGCCTGTTGTTCGTGCCATATAACTGGTGATAAACTTTATTTCATCCTTAAAAAGCCACGGTTCTTTTTTGAAATAAAGGAAAATGAAAAGAGAGTTTGTTTCAAGAATCTATAAGTACCTAATTCATATGTGCCTAATTCCCACAATGGGAAATGAAACAAAGACAGATAAAACTTCAGGAAAAAAAAAATTGAAGTACAAGTTTTGCTTTTTTGTGTATTCTCTTAGTTCACTGGACACAATACTATGCACATAACTGCAATCCCATTTCTAAGAAATACTGAAGCAGACCTAAAATGTCTTTATTAACTCCAATATATTTTTTCTGATATTTGGAAATATTTGTATTTTAAGTGCTTATTACTTCACAGTACCTATTTAATCTTGTACCATTGAGGACAATAACAATCTTTATGATATTAATTCAAGACAATTTTTTCACCTACTATCTCTTACTCAGAAATAAATCTCTTATGGCATAGTTAATTGCCCACGTGGTAGAGATCTTAGAAGTGCAGAGCAAATTTCTTTCCTCCCAAATCCAGTTCTTCCACTAACTGATTGAAATCTGAAAAGTCACCAAAGTATATAATCTTTTTACCTTAAGACTTTGAAATCTGAGAAAATGTAAAGATTCCTTAAAAGGACAGCAATTTTATTGTGAATGACCTAAGAGAAGATTTTGCTAAGATAAGGGAAAATGATTTGGGGAGGAGTATAAAAAACAAAAGGAGAGAAAGAGAAGGATAGAATACCAAAGAAAAACTTAACCTACTTTTTCCTAGATTATCATTTGTCTGGCCTGCCTCAACCTCTGTCCCTAGCCAAACAAAAAGCTTTATTGAAAGATCAGTGTTCTATTTTTAAAGGTCAACAGATTTAGATGTTATTAGTATAATTGGGTAAAGGTGCTTTAGAAGCTTCCCTCGGGCATCTTTACATTTTCTAAACTTTCATAGTGCAAATTGTATGCTGCTAAAATAGTTTCCTTGAGGCAACAAGGTGGCTGAGTGAAGTTATATCTAAGCTCCTATCTAAATGATCACCTTAAAAATAACAAGAAAAACACCAAATAAGATGTTTAAAAACAGTTAAAAGAGGAGTTAAAGGAAAATAATCTTATAAATCCCTGTAGATAATAACAAACAGAATGACTAAATACAAGATAAAACATAAAAAAAAAAAAAAAACATTATTTCTCTGAAAAAATCTTGTGGAATGTAAAAATGCCTGGAGAAATTTCCAGAAGAAAAAAGTTTTGCTATAACTACAGATTAGAATCAAAGAAAACAGAATAGGATGTGTACAAAACACTCTAAAGTGGTTTGAAAGCCCAATATGTAAATTAAAGAAAGAAATGATAAAAGAAAGAAGTGAAATTTAATGAGAAACTTGAAAGAAAAATTAATAACTCAACACAGAAGTTGGTACATTTTGACAGTGGGCAAAGCTATGACAAAATAGTGGATTCAAAACTCTAAAATTTCAATAATATAACAAAAGTTATTAGAACAAAGTTAAAGACCAATAAAATGGGATAAACCTGTATAATCTCCACAGAAAATCTAAAATTCATAGGTTTTTAGAAAAAATGTGATGAAAAAGAAAGCCTGATTACTTAAAGAAATTATTGATGGGGCAGCTAGATGGCAGTGTATAAAGCATTGGCCTTAAAGTCAAGAAGATCTGAGTTCAAATTCAGCTTCAAACACTTAATACTAACTGTGTGACCTTGGGCAAGTCACTCAACCCAGTTGCTAGCCAAAAAAAAAAAAAAAAAAGGAAGAAAGAAATCATTGAAGAAAATTTCCCAGAAAGAATTTGAATCAGAGAATAAAAACCCAGCATAATAAAATCTATAGGATACCAAAAAGTGAGCAACTCCGGATTTAAGGTACCCAGAAATGTGATTTCAGATGTCCAGTAATTGATTCCTAAGATGCTAGAGAAATGCACTTGGAATTTCCCAGGATTGATTTTCTAAATACAATAAAAAAAAGTCAGGGCATAATTAAGATATTCAAGAGAACAAAATAAAATGTTTTACAAATGAAGGTAACTTATCATGTAAAATTCAGCATAAGCCTAATATGGAAAATGTGGGAACTTTTAAGTGAATTTTGCTTCTAAGCATTTCTTTTGAGAAAAATCTGAAATATATGGAATATAAAGAAATCATTAAATATTCAAATTGCTTAAAAGGGCTTGGTGATGTCATTATGAATTGAAGTACTTGTATTTTGAAAGTGATAAATAAAACGGTATCCCTTCAGGGGCTAATTTGGGTTTGGTTGTTCAAAAAGAAACATACTAGAGAAAGAAAGCACAGAGGGAAAATGGTGTTTGCTATCTTCTTAAATTGAGGAATTATATGTAAAATTATTCAAACATAGAGATCAAAATAGGGAAAGGGGAATTACATTCATATATCACACTCTGATCTAAGCTGGGACAATGGAATGCAAATATGGGGGGGGGGGGTTTAAATAGAAGTACAGTATAATGAATTGGAAACTGGGCTGGGATAGGAAAGGGGAAAGGTGGGAAAATGTCCAATCCATTGGGAAAGTGAAAAGGTATTTTCACTAGGGAAAAAATGCTGTTGATTCCTTAAAAAGTTTGCATGTTTGTGGAAGACAAAACCAAGTTATTTGAGACTGGTGGATGAAAACAGGGCAAGGAGCCTGGGATCAATTACAGATACCTAGTGCCAATTTTTTTTTCACTATATCTAAAAGAAGTGTTGTAATAGTATTCGAGAGAGGAAAAACTTTATATTTTAACTGGGAGGGAGTTAATTCATTCACACTCACTCACAAAATGGAGGAAACATTTATAGAAAAACAAATCTGAAAATTTTCTGAAAACAAAATACTCTTAAAACATAGTTATATAAAATTAAAATGAGATGATATAGAATTCCTCATTTTAATCTAAAAAAAAGAAACAAGAAAAATCTCAAAGAAAGCATAAAAATAGTAATATTCAAAATAAACATCCTAAAAGCAAACTACAATGAAGTTTAGAGGTGCCATGGATAAAGAAATAATATCAATAAGAAATATATGTATACCATATAATGTATTATTGGAATGCTTAAAGAAAAAGCCAGTTGTATCATAAAAAATAAATATATTTTTTTCTGATGTTCAAGTCCAAAGAAAATATATATAAGAAATTGAAGATCTGGACAAAATGTTAGAGAAACTAGATATGATATACTTCTAGATATTTGAAATTACTAATTATTTAAACTATTGATTACTGAAAGGAAAATATAAGGTGTATACCAATTATTTCTCAATATGTGCACATTCAAGGCATCAACAACTCAAAAATGAAAGGAACAATATTAAATATATACTTTATGGCCTAAAACACAATAAAAATTATAAGCAATAAAGGATCTATATAGAAATGGCAGAGACCTAAAAAATGACCAAATAATGTTATTCTAAATAATGAGTCAAAGAACATATCAAAACAATAAATTGAAAATTAAAGTTTCCTTTTTCTTCAGTTCAACTACAGAGTAAAGGGAGAGATTAGTATAAAAAAGCCAAATCATATAAAATGGGTAAGATTGGAATGATAGATTTACAATCATAGAATCATGGATTTAGAATTTGGAGGGGCCTTAGAAATAATCATTTTACTGAACAGGAAATTAAAGCCACAGGAGAAAAAGTCATTTGCTCAGGATCATCCATATTACTGGAGCAAGGTTGATATAATCCCAAAGTGATCTGATTTCAAATTTAGTGTCTTTTCCACTTAAGAATGCTGCTTTGGGTCTTTTTTTATTCATTTGTTTATTTTTGATATATTCAATTTCCATATTCCTGAGAATAATTACACATCACAAAACTAAATAGATGGCAAAGCCATTATTCTAACCCAAGTCCTCTGACTTCAAGATCAGTGGCTTTACTCCACCAAGTCATATTTCTCTGGCAAGGTTAATTTGTAGTGAAAGAAGACTTTCCCACCTTACCAAGTCTCTTAGTTCTTTTGTGAATAGTTGGTTTGGAAGTTTTTTCTTAAGATGATGTAAGATTGTATCTATGAAACTTATATCTGTTGGTTCTAGCTCCATCCTCTGATACAGTAGAACTGTTCTGTCACATCTTCCTTTTCTGGATTCTCTCTCTGACTAAGCATTCTTATTCCTTTGATCATCCCTTTAAAAAAAAAAAAAAAAACAGAACTGGTTGTGTTCACTCCAGTTTCTCAGGAAATTTTATTTAAAATCATAAATGGGAAAGAAAAAAAAATTAATTTACTTCTTTTTTAAAGCCAAAATATACAAAGATCTATTAGACCAATTTAATGTCATACATAAAATATTTAATGTTAGGTGTAGTCAATTTTCCTTTAAAAATCAAGTCATTTAAAAACATAAAATAGTTGAGTTATTTGTTTGTTCTTAGAACTTTTATAAAACTGGAAAGTACTTTAAGAGATCATCCAATTCCTTTTCAGAGATGAGATTAAGACCTATTAGCAGTGAAGTCATTTATTTAAGAGCACATAAGTAGTAATTAGTATGGGCAGGATATGAAACCAGGCCCCTCTAAGAAAAAAAAAATCTTGTGTTCTTTTCAATATTCTTAAGCTAAAATAAACTGGGGAGAAATTTTATAAAGCAAATAGTCCTTTTTCAATGCAAATATTGGCTTAATTGATCTCATCATTAATGTGATGTCTCATTTTTATACATGGAGTTCTTTTAAAATGGGACACACAGTGATAGTCTAAGTAAATTTTCCTTAATGATTCTCAGACTTTTTTTTATTAGGAAATCAGACAATTTTAATCTACAGATATATGATAGATATGATAGTCACATAAGAAAGTAGATGAATGGGCAATTCCAGAAAAATACAGCACTCTCACACTTAATTCTTGGGATATCATTAGTATTTGGTTATTTTTTTCCCCAGATATTTGGTGCTTTGTTCTTTGAGTGGCAAAACCATTTTAATTTTTGTTGAAAATCTTTTAAAAATGCATTATATATTATACATGCTTTCTAAGCATGCTACGTAGAGTTTAAATTTCCATGATTCCCTGGATGCAATGTTAGGAACAACATTTATGGTGCTGTCCTTTAAGATAGTGCTCTCCTCAGTCCTACTGATGCATCAACGTCTTCTTGCCCCCAACAATAAATTGGTATAGGCTGTTTTGGTTTTATGCATCTTCACTCCCCTGTGAGCTGTCACCTTGGCTTACACTTGTTGCTCTTACTTTGAAGGAGTTGGCAGATTGAGAGCCCACCTATAACTCATCTGTAAACTCATATTGAGATGTAAAAGTCTTCCTCTCTCTATGGTCTTGCTTTGGGCTTCCCAGCCACATTCTGAATGACTAAAAGGTGGAAAATCTGACTGCCAGATAGGTGAGATATTTCTGGGTTCCTCTCCCCCTTGGGATTAAGTGACTTGCCCAGGGTCACACAGCTAGGATTTGAACTCAGGTCCTCCTAACTTCGGAGCTGGAGCTCTATCCACTGCATCATCTAGCTGCCCCATATCTCTGTATTTTAGTGATATTATGCATCTCACAAGACAGCTGGAAGGCACAAGGGACAGAGCACCAGACCTGGAGTCAAGAAAACCCAAATTCACTTGTGGCTTCAGGACCTTGGGCAAGTTATTTAACCCTGCTTGCCTCAGTTTCCTCATTTGTCAAATAAGGATCATAAATTACCAGGGTTATTATGAGGATGAAATGAGCTAATAACTGTAAAGCCTTTAGCACAGGGCTTGGCATATAGTAAGCACTATATAAATGTTAACTATTTTTATTAACCCAATTATCTGTCTACATGAGACATAGTAGTACCAGAAATTATACAAAATAGAATGTTTGGCTATAGAATGTTTTCACAACTACATTTAAAGACTTTTTCAATTCTATTATTAGTTATTCAGTTACTGTTTTCCAATTATTCAGAATTTGCAAGAAAGGATGACAAAATTCCTTTATAAAGGCACAAATCAGGAACTGGAAAGGGCCTGGATTATATATTCTGTTCTTTTGTTCATGGCTTTCTCCTCCTTAAAAGAGATTGACAGAATTACCTTGCATATTGATTAAAAGTGCCATTCTACTCTGTGGTTTCCTTTTCCTGAGTTGAAGAATCAAGTGTTGTTTTTTAGTTTCAAGGCTCTTGTGCTATAAGTATTGTGGGATTTTTTTTTAAGATACAGTATCCATTTTGAATGAATTTCTTATTGGGCATATTATACTAATAGAAACTTAAATGTAAGATTTACAATAGAAAAGGAAAAGCTGATTATGAATAGAATGAATTAAACCATTTAATATTTTAGTGTAGGACTAGAACTTTTGTGGGACATATATATGCATATAAATATGTGTGTTTATGTATGTATATATAAATAAAAAATCATATTCTCAAATTATATAAAAGGCATTGTCACAGTAGCCAAAAACATATCTGTTGCCTCTGAACTTCTGATTTATTTGTACCTCTCTTCTCTGTCTTCCCTACCTTACTTATGTTTAGAGAGACAGACTAAGAAGCCAGTCTCAAAACAAATTTCTGGCAAGTCATTCAGTCAATAAACATTTATTAATGTGCCAGGCACTGTGATAAAACCTCTCATTACTCCAGGCAACTGTCCAAGACTATAAGTTGCAGAGAAAGTACCAACTTCCACTGATGGAGGGAGTTTTCACACCTAGGAGTTCCTTGTACCTTAGAAAACCACAGGTCCCCAACTTATTTTGTAATTATAATTATTTGTTCTCATGTCCTATCTTCCATATTAGAAATTATAAATGTTTTGAAGGAAAGGACTCTGATTTCTTTGTCTTCCCACAATCTTGGCATGGTGTTTTACACGTAATCTTGGTTGAATGAAGAAATAAAAATAGAAATACTTAATGTGTAATTTTTAACTACATACTGTACTTAATCATGAAAAGAGACTTAGTTATCCACAGAGTTGAAAAAATATTGAATCAAAATTTTCCTTTTTTTTTTTTTTTTTTTTTTTTTTTTTTTTTTTTTTTGCATTAAAATCATTGATTGTTTGGCCTTTTGATGTCTGGTTACTCTCCCAAGTAATACTGAACTCTGGATTAGTTTTACCCTGAATGCAGTTACTTGGAGATACTTCAATTCAATTCAGCAGATTTCATTATGAGCTTATTTTGGTGGAAGGCAGATATTTTTGAGTCTTAGATCCTGTAAAAGACAAATCCCTTATTTTACAAATGAAGAATCAGAAGCAGGTTAAAAAACATTCTTCTGATAAAAGCCCATAGGCTTTGCAACTTGCTAAAGTTAACACTGTCAGATTAAAAAAAAATTGGAAGAACCTTTGTGGTAGTTATGGTTTCCATTTTATGGCTCTTTTCCCACGAACTCTCTCTTAATTTCCCATGTTCTTTAGATTTGGGGGTCCTAGATTTTTAACTAACTACTCACATGTGTCTTTTCAGTTTTAAGCACAATAGAAAGTAAGTGTTTCTTACCCTCATTTGCTCTCCAGTCCTTCTACATGTTTTCAGCAGTTTCCTGTTAACCACACCTGAAAGAAATGACAGTGAGGAATTCAGAGAAACATAGGAAGATTTGTATGTGCAGGTAAAGTGAAGGAAGAAGAGTCAGGGGAACAATGTGCACAAGGACTACAATAATATAAATGACAGTTAGAAAAACAATCCACAAATTGATCAAATGTAATGGCAAATTTCAATTCTGTAAACATATGATGAACTATCTTGGTACATAAGCAATGGAAAACACAAAATGTCATTTTGTGTACTGAATCAATATTTTTTTTGAAAAATACATATGCTCATGTAAAATTATATATAAGTATATACATACTCAACATTTAATTTCCTTATCAGTCTATACATATACATGCATATATACCTCCCTTGTAACATATCTCGGTAGCCTGAAAACTATTTTGATCACTTTTAATGAGATTTCAGGAAATACCTTGTTGTGGAAATTTTATCAAACAATTTTTAGGAAAAGAGAAATTACCACCCACACACATAACACAAATATCCACGAAGGCAAAACATGAATCACTACAACACATTCCCTGTTTATTATTTTTTTAAGAACTTATATCTTATTCTAAATGTAGTCATTGAGAAAAGAGAGAGTACTTAATCAATGAACAATACCATAAAGAGAAGAATAAAAAATGACCATCTTTTATTTTATTTTAAACTAAATTTGAGAATAAGCATAATTTGTTAAACTTTGAGTGCCCATCACAAAGTCATCAAAATTTCATTTCTTCACATTTTGGAAACTTTTAAATAAATCATTTTCTTTTTTCACAGTGATCATCCCAACCAATCAGCAGATTCTTTATAAAGGGCTTATTATGGCTGGCATATCAAGCCAAATGAAAGAACCCCTGTCCTCAAAGAGCTTCCAAGTTATTGGGGGAAATGATTTGTATATCTATAATAAATACAAGGTTTGGGGCAGCTAGGTGGCGCAGTGGATAGAGCACTAGCTCTGAAGTCAGGAGGACTTGAGTTCAATTCTGGTCGCAGGCACTTAACACTTCCTAGCTATGTATTAGTATTAATTCCTAGCTAAGTATTAGCTTCCTAATACAATCCATTGAACAGGGTACTGAGGAGACTGACAAAAGCTTTAGAAAAATCACTTTAGATGGATTAGAAAAATGACAGATTCCAGAACCTTCACTAAAATAAAGAATAATTTCTTCCTTATATCCCTTCCCACCTACACCACCACTAATTTTGGCAAGATTTTGGCAGATACACTCAAGGAAAAGGACTTATGGATAGCTATTTTAATATGTCCTTTCATTTGGAGACCTTAATAGAAATATCACAATTGACAAAATTGACAAAAACTCAAAGTACTGTTAGATTGATTTTTTTCTTTTTCTCTATATATTGTACTTTATACAATTCCCATAAAAGGAGTTACAAGTTAGTAGAGAAAGAACTTGCAGACCTAGGAAAAGAAAAGTTTGAGTCCAGCTCTGAAATATAATATCTCTAGGATTGTGGGCAAACCATCGAACTTACTCAATGCTGTAGCATAGGCAACTTTTTAAGACTCTGAATCACACCAAAGGTACCCACCTGAATTTTCTCCTAGGGAGTTCTCTATCTCTATGAAGTCACTCATCCAGCCTCCATCCCTATCCAGTACTAAGAAATCATATTCATGATCTGTATGGAATCAACTTAAAGCATTTTGAAATGTGCTTTCTAGCCTACCACCCCATTTGTGTATTCCCCTTTTTGTGTAATTGGCAAAACTTGCTGGTTGTCATTTTTAGAATATTGAAATTATGTGATTGCGTGTTAATTTTAGAGTAGAAAAGATGGTCATTGTTACCCATAATAATCTAAACTGGTAGCCAAACAATTTATTTTATGTATATTTTAATAGGGTTGATTACTTAAGATGAAGAGTTAGTTTTAAAGACTCCTGAACTGTGTCTTAGGACAATTGCATTTCTCAATTTAGCTATTTGAATAATTTTTCACTTTATATAAAAATTGTTTTAAACTGAGATTACAAAAGTATTTTCATATAATTTATAGAGGGAAAAATATTAATATTACTAATAGAAACCCCACTCATTGTTTTATAAAATAATCTTTAGCAAATGTTTTTCTCTAAAAGAAGTTCATAGCATTTAAAGGTTAACATGTGAGATAAAATTCAAAAAAGTATCTTAAGATGAGCATTTTTATTACAGTACATGATGGGATAGTTCTGATTAAATTATGTGATGATTTGAATGGGAAAGAAGACAAAGTGCATCATTTCTTGCCCTCAACTTCAATGCCTTTAATCAAATAATGACCTTCTGGAAATAGTTAATTTTAAGCATTTGGAAAGATCAATACCACTTTGCCACCAAAAAATGGCCCAGATGATGAAATTTGATGTATTTAAAGTACCATTTCACCCTTTTAACCTAGTAAATAATTTAAAATGCTTTCAGTATTCCTTTGCCACCATTATGTTTCTCACTGTTACGTGTTATGATTCTCCCCCCTCCTTATGGCAAAAGCAACTGTTCTTCATAATAAGGAATCCCAAAGTTTTGGTCTGAAGCATACATACTCAAAACACGATAATGAATTTTATCCCATATAAAAAGGGGAATCTATAAATAAGGATGAATTTTTGTTTTTACAACATGGTTTATAATGTGCACATTATTTAAAAAAACATTCTTTTAAATAGTTATAATTTCTGCAAAAACTGATATCATCTATGTAGCTATTATGAAACAGAATAGTTTGAAGAGATGTTTAAATCCTAATTCCTGCAGATAATGTGGTCACTACTGGGGCCTCCAGTGAGATAAGAGACCTGCTTTGGGCCTTCCAGTTCTTTATGTGAATGTATTATATTAGAAAAAAACTCATTAGTGATGTTCAACAGCACTGGAATAAAAAACAAGTTCTAAAAATGTAACTCGTGAATTGGAAAGCAAGAGCTTGTCCTATCATTAGTCCATTTGGATCTTTGTCCTATCCTTAAATCTGATGATAAAGGGGAAGAGTTTAGGGATTCTTACAATTAGAGCGGCTTTTTATATGCTTGTAGAACACTGATAGAAAATCACCCTTGAATGCCTTCAGCTTTGTAAATTAAAAAAAAAAAAATTGCCCTCTATTAACATGTTTGTGGGCAGATTCAAAACTGTCTTCATTAGCATAAGTAACACTTACAGATTCTTTTAAAAGTCGAAAATTATTTACTGAATGATAAATTGCTAGCTTTAGAGTTAGTTGTTGAAAATGTACTCATTCAAAATGTCTAGTGTAGTTTAGTCTACAATACTGCATTTTTTTTAGTCAGAAGTACTATTTAATGGATTATGTACTTAATCCTTGTTCATACTAGATGCTAAAATGTAATTCTTGCTTTTCACTAAAATGTTTGTATCAAATACCTCCCTATTTAGATTGATTTCTTTTAATACCATATATTATTATACCATATGCCCCAGAGATTGGAACAAAATATGCCTGAAAATACTACATAAAAAGAGGGGGGGGAAGCATATCTTAGCATACAACCTATAAAATGTTTTGCCTTTTAGAATTCAAATTACTATTCTTTTTTTTCTTTTAAATGTATTTATGCCTTCCTAGTTACAGTGTAAATTATTGCCATTTCCTTCACAAGGTTTGAAATGCATGCATGTACACACACACACACACATATACAGATTCTTTAGTGGTTAAAAGAACTTTTGCTACATAAACTACACAAACTTAAGTATTTTCCAAGAAAAACTAGTTTTATTCAGAACCATGAGCTACAGCTCAGTTTGTGATATAGAGGGATCACTCTGGCAAGGCTTGAGAGGTACAATAAATTCATTCGTGAAAGGAGGTTACTTTACTCAGTCAATTAAAATCAGTGTGCACCCCTTATCCATTATAATGTTGGAAAGTGAATTGACTTGAATTAACTGTTCTAAAAAGAGAGTGGAGTGGAAATCAGAGATTTTGTTTGGTAGGAAATTAGCAGCTGAGAGATGAAGGTGCCAGGATTTTTATTTAAATGTGGTACAACACGATCCTGTCAGTAAAGCACATCATTAGAATATTGAGATGAGAACCGCTAATTTCTGCTTTAAAATGAGCATACAGTCATGTGCCTCCTGGACTGTATAAATTGCCATTGTTGGTAGCTTTAAGTTTGTTTTTCCCTCCTCTTTTTTTTTTTCTCCCTGTGATGGTTTGGCTCCCATTCTGCATTCTCATTTTTTAAACCTCTTATGTTTCTTTAATAAATCCCTAACCCAAAACAGTCAGAAGCTCCTTATTTATTTTTTATACATCTTGGGTTTAGCATCTTTTTCACCGTTTTCTTGCTTACTGTAGCAAGACATTTGCAGATGGTACTTGGTTACTATAAAGTGCATAACAGTATTTCCTTTGTGGCAGATGGATTTAAGACTTTTAGTTCTCAATAAATGTAGGTTTACAATACATAACTTTACAGGATTTGTGTTGTATATAACAGGTTTGAACATATTATCTCAGAATTCATCTGCATGGCATTTTCAGCTTAACTAAGGCTTGTGCCAGTTGTTGGGTTTGTGGGGCTTTTTTTCCCTTTTTTTAAGTAATAAGGGAAGCATTGTGATTGATAGCAGCTAAAGGCGTGATTTTGAATAGAAACAAAGGGTTTGGAACAGAAGGTGTCAAATTAAACTTTGTCAGTTTGAAAAGTAGTAACATCCTGAAAGTTTTACTAATTTATTTACATGTGGCTACTGTTTATATTTTGCCCTCTTTATATTCAGTGTAATGTTGCTTGGCAAATTTACTATGTTTAAAGTTTAGGTTGTTCCTTGTACCATTTTAGTTTCCTGAGAATGGATTGGCCTAATTATTTTAAGCCTGTTACTTCCCCATTTTGTTTTATTCTTTCTACCGATTGTGGAGAACAGTTGTGATCTATTTTAGCTCGTGGTTTCTCACCCTCCCTTTCTGGTCATGTAATGTTTTAAGAACCGTAGGCCTCTCTGGAAACATAGTTATATTTGCATCTTGAAAGGAAAACAAAACAAACACAAACAAACAAAAAACAACTGAGGAACATTTCTACTTGTCTGTTCCCCCAGCATGCTTATACCTTCCCCTAAAAGAAAAACAAAACCAAAAATATCAACACGTTACTTTGGGAGAACACAACTGGGTTGTCAAATATTACACAAGAATATCTCAACTTGTTTATTATGGAATATTAGTTAGATTGCTTGTCCAATAACAGTACTGACCCAGAAAATGGTGTTAAAGCTTTTGATTTGACAAGAGATAAAAGTGTCTTAACTTCAGTCACTTCTGATAATATTCTGTGACCATTAATATAGTCTCAATTAATATGCAATTAGAACGGTCTATCGGAATACTCAAAATTAGTTATATGACAGTATTAAAATACCCCAAATCTGATATTCATTATCATAAACTGGAAATGAGCCAATTACTTCCACATTACTGCAGAACTGGCATATCAAAATGTCTGTTTTTCATTAAGGTTTTTAAGTGAATGCACTTTAAGAAAATCGCCTTTTTGTTGTTGTTGTTAGAATATCCTGCAGAACTAACAGTACCCAGCTGCAGCTTTAAATATTTTCTAAGAAGCATCTGATTTCAGTCTCTTAAAATCATCTTATTGCCTTGGAAGGCTAACAGAGACATGCTTCAACTTATAATTCATCAAATTATTTTTAGATAAGGAATTAGAAGTATTATTTCAGGGCAGAGGTTAATAGCAAACTACTGGAAATGTTATGTTAGTCATGGGCAATTAATAAAAATAAGGATCCATCTCATAAGCATAGAAACACAGAAGTGACAATATAAGCAAAATATTTGTTGAATGAGTCAAGACTCTTTTTCTGAAATATTTGTTAAACCAGCATGAACATGATTGTTTAGGAATTAGCTATCATTATTAGCCATTCTAAGAGAACTAATGATTTTCTTTTCCAAAGAACATCTGTGATCCACATGTTTTCACATATATCCAAGTACTAACTGATCTCTATATAACTTTAAGGAAAGTTTCTAAAAGATTTTCAGGTTCTTTGATGTTTCTATGTTCTTATTGCAACATTTTAACATCGGTGTGATCTCAAGTGATCTCTTGCCCATTTTAAGTTACATATTTAAGCAAAGACCCATTATCCCAAAAGGAAATTTCTGGAATGCTTATTGTTCCTCTTTGTGGAATATGGACTGTTTGGCTAAAATTCCTAGCAAATGTGCCATTTTGTCCTATAATTTCAGTGGCTTTTGAAGGATATACACTGATACGATCATTTATAGTTAGACAAAATAACATCAGTGACCTAAAGATATCAGTGTCAAGAGGCACAGTCAAGAAAAGGGTCTGTGAAGGATAAATATCACCATACAGAATATACATCCACAGCATAGTAAGAGCCTTCCTAAGGACTGTTATCTAAAGATCAGTATTCATTTAGGTAGGTTTCTTAGATATAGATTCAATTAAAGATTTCCCATTATCATGTTTGCCTTAATTCCAAAAGAATAGTTAACCAGTAGCACTTAAAGAATTACTCCTCCAATTTGCATCATGCTTTAAGTTGTACAAAGCATTTTCTTTATAACAGTTCTGGAAAGTTTGTGGGGCAATGATTATTAAACCCCTGTTTAAAAAAATTATCCTGAGACTCAAAGGGGTTAATGACTTTGTAGGGAAAAATTCTCCAAAGCCATAATTGTATGTGGATGTGGATGTAAACATTTTGAAGAAGACAATGATTGGTCTTCTACTTTTCTATACTCATTGAAAAACATAGTTGAGAAAAGTTCTTTCAAAATTTTGTGATAAGATTGCTAATTAGAAAATTATTCATTCAGTAGAAACATGCCTGTTTTTTTTAATTTGATCTACCTTTTTATGGATAAATTTTCTTATACAACAGTCTTTAATTAAATGAATGGGAGGAAGAGTAAGCATCATACTTGGATGATGAATCTTGGCCTCTCATCTACCCCAAATAAAGAGAAGATGCAACAGTTCTCCCAAAAATCCTTTTAAACTAGCAACAGATCTCTTGAGTGATAACAGTGATGGTATGCTTTAGTCACATTGTGTAGCTAACTGTTCAAAAGACTAGTTCCTCTAATCATATCCACTAAATTTTCACCATTCTCATTTGAAGAAAAGTTATTGCCTAGTAAATGAAATTATCAAATGCTTTAGCGCTAAAAAGTGACAGAAGACTTTCTATCAAACCATACTTTCTCCTAAACACTAAGCAAATAATTTTACTGGAAATAGAATCATTTCATGTGAGTGTGCTCATTTCCATTTAGAAGAAGGATTCCCTATCCACTGATACATTTTAAGGGAAAAAAACAAAGAGAGAGAGAGAGGTGAATGAAGTTCACCACTATCCTCAATTTTCCAGTCCCGATCCTAACTAACCTAAAATCATTAAATGAAAAATCAGCTTTCTGCTCTTTCCTGCTCTTGACTAACCAGTAGCCTTGTCTTTAGTGTCCTTATCTATAAAATGAATTGTTACCTACTTCTAATAGTAACATCTGATTCTGTCTGTTGGAGAATTCCCATGTCACCTTTATCCACATGGAACTCTCTTTCCCAGTCTGGCAATCAGTTAACTAGAAAGTAACTCCCAAGAGACAGGCAGGTCTGAGTGCTACTAGGTAGATGTGCTAAGCAATTCTTTAACCCTTTGATTTTTCAAAGCAATTGTAACTCAGGCCTTTATGGCTGGATCTAATTAAGACTCGTCAGACATTCTGCTATTGGCACATTCTGTCTTTTGTACTTTTTTTTTTCTAGTCTTTAGGAAAACAGTCAGTCTTTGGGTCTTCCAGTCACCTTTATACATTGATGCTAAGGAATATCCTGTTGAGGGAATCCTTTTCTTTTAAAAGGACATTAAAAAAAACCTTTTCATTGCTATGATTTATGTTAGGCAGCTCTTTAGTAAAAACCCAAATACTAAAGTTCTTGTTCAGAATAGGAAAAAAAATAAATTATAGCAAGGAATCCTTTTTTTAGGAAAGAAATGATCCAATCTCTACTTATGTTAAAGCTCCTCAACTGGAAACAAATTGACATATACAACGGGAAAGAGAAATATGTAAGTGTAGACATATGCTGAAGTTTGATAAACTTCTATTCATGTATTCTGTAAATTGTGACACATGTTTTCATGCTTGGGAGCCTTGAAAACATAGTTTTAATCCCTAAACGGAAATGTGGGACTACTAGTACAAGTTATTGTGACAAACTACTTTTGCATAGATAGATTTTTGGATAAACTACTCAATGATCTCACAGTTACTAATAGATCATTGTTCAAAGTTTATTTTGTTATTGATTTTGCTTAAATAGAAAAGGGAGACTGTTTCATCAACCATCCACTAGTGTAAGCTGACCATGTGGCGCATTTTATCTTTCAGGGGTGGCTGTGTGAACTGTTACGCTGGAAAGAAGATCCATCTCCAGAAAACAGGACCCTGTGGGAGAATCTCTCCATGATTAGAAGGTTCCTCAGTCTTCCTCAGCCTGAACGAGATGCCATTTATGAACAAGAAAGCAACGCTGTTCATCACCATGGTGACAGACCTTCCCACATTATCCATGTTCCAGCAGAACAGATTCAGGTTAGTTTACCTTGGCCAATCCAATATAGCACTAAGTAAATAAAGCTTGAAACTTAGCGAAGAAAATGAGTGTTTCTTTTCTTGCTGCCAGACTAAACAGGCTTCCTAGCAAGATATAACAATCTACTGCCATCTTCCTTGGAAGATAAAAGGAGAAGCAATGTGTCCTTTCCTTTTTGTGTGCTCTTTTCCTAATGTGACAGTTGCCTTGACACTTTGGGCTTGGAAAGAGTCTTTCTGAATGGGAAAGTTCTGTTTGGTTTTGGTTTTGGTGTGTGTGGATTTTTAAAAATTGTTGGTGGGTTGATTGGCTTGTACCTTTGTTTCTAAATCAGAATATCCAAGCCCACCTCTAAGCAACACTATGATAGCTCCCAAGTAAAGGAATGAGTGCTAGTGTGGAGAAAGTTTCTTACAGACTTAGCATCTCTCTACCTTGGATTTACTCCAACAATAAAATAGTAATGCAGCCACATTTGATTCTTCATCTTCTCTCCCATTCACACTGTTAATATCTTCCCACTGTCCCTCCCTTAGAAATCCAAAATCGGGGGTGAGTCAACGTATGTTTGTTTTTCCTTCAGAGCCCCTCTCCCACCACCCTTGTGAAAGGAGAGCCTAGAGGTACTTTCTCACCAAGCCTGCTGACCCCTGGACCATGGCTGGGTGCTGCTCCACAGGTGAGCTGGCACAAGTTAAACATGTCAGGGAGAAAAAAGGGGGGGTTTCAAGGACCCACTCCCTCCATCAAAGAGAAATAGTTTGTTATTTGTGGGGGGGAAACCCACCACCTAATCATAGTAACCCTGAAAGATTTTACCACAGAATCCAACCTGTGCTTAAGAATAATAAGACTCTTGCCCTTCCCTTTCCCACACAAAAGACCTAGGCTTGGAGTTCACGATGTCAAACTCTGTGTTCCTGTTGTTTATTGGAGTACCTTTGCTTTTACTGCTTTCAAGGGTGAACTTAACGCTCCATCATTCATTGCTGTTTGAGAATTCTACAGGGATCTTTTCACTTTCCTCTTTGGAAGAGAGAAGAGTTGTCTGGCAGAATTCTCCAACACTGATATCTTTGTGAATTACTTATATTATCTCTGTAGGAGAAAATACGTATACATTTACAAAGCTAAAAAGAATGAAGTTTTCCAGCCACTAGGAAAAAGCCATGAGAGTGTATTAAAGATAAAATACATTGGAAAAGGCAGTCCCCTTAGGATATCAAGTGCTAAAATAATCGTGAAAGCCTGAAAAATTTACTGTTTGATTTAGCAAAAATAAAAAAGAGAAAGATATATGTTAAGTAATAAAACAGTACTTGTTTGAAAATGTAAATTGTTTTTAATAAAATTGCTTCTTAGGGGGATAAAAGGAAATGCTTATGCATAGTATAAACATTCTAATATTTTGCTGCTTACTCAGGTTGATTTGCCTTGCTAGTTTAAAAAAAAAAAAGTATCTGCAGCATACAATATGTGAATGTGTCATATTTATTATATGTAATTATATATAGCAAATTACAGCACATATAGATACTAATTATTAACAAGTATGCCGACACTAAATTCGAAACTTCATATTATGAGTTTGGCCTACAAGATAAAGTCTTTACACACCAGAGTTGGCTACAGTGAAATTTTACTGCTCAGCCATGATAAAGATGTCCATGGATATAGCCTCTCGGCCTTTGTTATGGAGCTTTAATGCTTTTTTGGGGGGTATCACTTGACAAGAAAGTCATGAATCAGAGACTCTCACTGAGGTTTTGTTTTGTTTTGTTTTTTTCAATTAAAAGAGGATAGTAACTCTAAACAGTAGGAAATCTTGATGAATTGACTTGTGTTTTAAACGTGATCTTCAAACAAAATACTATTTTTCAGCTTTTCATTAAGGATCTCACACGGACACACACACATCACCTTTTTTTTCCCAATTTTTTTTATTATAGCTTTTTATTTACAAAATATATGCATGGGTAATTTTTCAGCATTGACAATTGCAAAACCTTTTGTTCCAACTTTTCCCTCCTTCCCTCCACCTCTTCCCCCAGATGGCAGGTTGACCAATACATGTTAAATATGTTAAAATATAAGTTAAATACAATATATGTATACATGTCCAAACAGTTATTTTGTATAGCTCACCTTTTAAAAATATTTTTGCTTCCACTGTTTCTAAATCCTCATTCTAAATATCTTTGTTAATTATATCATAATTTACTTGATTAATTTCTTCTTTAATTTGTATCCTTCAGGTTAAGTTCATTGTTTACTTTTTCCAGAATGTTAAATGGTGACTTTTCAGAGCAGAGGCCAAAAATCAGGGATTTAAAGGTTCTACTAATCTCTGATAATCCACCATAATACTCCTCCTCCTTTCTAGGTCATATTATTTTGATTTTTTTAATGTTTTGAGCCATTTAGCTGTCTTAGGCATTTTGTTCCAACTCTTTGTTCACTTAAGGAGCCATTTGTGGGAATGATGGCTACTTTTATTTATTCTAATAAGCTTTCTAGATTACTATCGAAATTGGAATTTAATTTTTTTCCCCTTTTCTTTCTAGCAGCAGCAACAGCAGCAGCAGCAGCAGCAGCAACAACAGCAGCAACAGCAGCAGCCTCAACCCCAGCAACAACAGCCGGGGCCCCGACTGCCCCCTAGGCAGCCTACTGTGGCTTCACCAGCTGAATCAGAGGATGAAAATCGGCAGAAGACACGACCGCGAACAAAAATTTCTGTTGAAGCTCTGGGAATTCTACAGAGCTTTATCCAAGATGTAGGCCTGTATCCAGATGAAGAAGCTATCCAGACTCTCTCTGCCCAGCTTGACCTTCCCAAGTATACTATTATTAAGTTCTTTCAGAACCAACGATATTATCTCAAGCATCATGGGAAACTGAAGGACAATTCGGGTCTAGAGGTGGATGTTGCAGAGTATAAAGAAGAAGAGTTGCTGAAAGATTTGGAAGAAAGTGTCCAAGATAAAAATGCAAACTCCCTTTTTTCAGTGAAATTAGAAGAAGAATTATCAGTGGAAGGGAACACGGACATTAATGCTGATCTGAAAGACTAAGATAAAAAGTATTATTTTCATTCAACAGTGCCACTGGTATTAACTAATTAAATGAAATTCCATCTTGCATTCTCTCAGAAACCTTTGTTGTTCATTGTTTGGCCAATGAGTCTTCAGAAACTTGCACACACATACACAAACACACACACACACACACACACACACACACACACACACACATACACATACACACAAACATACAGACACATGAAATGAAAAAAAAAAAAAAAAAAGGAAAGTGCAGACCGCTAAATGTTTTACTCTGTTTTACAAACTGCTCTACAGCTACAGATGAAGCATTGAGGATTGTTTGATATTAATTTGTGTTCACTGGCTACACCCTGTTGTATCCAATAAGCATGATACCAGTGATTTTTGATTCTGGAGCTTTCAAAGAAGCATTACAACTTTGGTGATTATTGTTTCATTTTTATTATTATTATTATTAATTATTATTATTATTATTATTACTGTAACACTCCACACTTGATCTTTGGAAACTCACACTTATTTTAAAGAAAAAGAGAGTTTGATGCTCTTGCTCTATTGTATGTTACAAAAGAACTATATACTGTGGAATGCAGTTTTAAAATAACACACGCCAACAAATGCCTTGTATTATATGGCACTGCCGTAATTCAGATTTGTTTTCTTTTTTGGAAATAAAAGGTCACTGTAATATTTTTTTCATTTTCATTGTTACATGATTTTTAAAATGGAAAGAAAATGTGAAACACAATTTAGTCCTCATTATTTATTTGTAGATCCTGCAGCATCATGTTGTAATTAATTTTTTTTGGAAGTTTCCGTTAAATGTAATATTGCTTCTCTTGTTCTCATACTGATTCTTTTCTATTTATAAATGTATTTTGATGGGCAGTAAAACAAAGTGTCTTAAAAGTTTTAAATAGAGAAAATGTGCTTTACACAGTTGCCTATAAAAAGTGCTCGATGTTATCCAAGCAATTCATACTATAAGCTTCACTCTTATTGTTGTATGCAATTTTTACTATCATGCAAATAAGCTTAGGTAAATAAAACTAATAGATCACCTTAGAAACTTATGCAATTAATGTGAAAATAATTGATGTTTGCAATGTGTCTTCCTTTGGTTTACAATCAATTTTAAAGCTACATCTGTATAAATTTTCTGTACAAAGGTGTATTTCTTTTTTATGAGTTTATTGCTATGAAAACACCAGTTATTTTGTTACAGCTAGCTGTTTTTATAAGTGTATCACAATTTTCTTTATGCAGAACTGTTGACTAGGAGTGGTTATTGACTGTAACTACACAATTAAAATTGTTTGTATGGTATGCTATGGGAGGGTTTGTCTGCTTATGTGTACTCACTGTAAAAGAGCTTGAAGGGATTGCTCTCCCTAGGTGGCTGACAGTACTTTCTCAGCAGTACTTTGTAGATTTGACAGAGAACATCCAAAACGTTCTCTCTCAAGACTTGTATTAGCCTTTGTAAAATTTACATGTTGATGGCACGTGTGTACGTGTGTATAACACACACATCCGTACACTGAAATTCCATGATGGAAATCATAACCTGCCTTGTCTTGGTTAACATTTTGCCTGCTAAACAGAGATAGCAGGATATTCCGGAGTCCAAAAGCTATCGGGCACAAACATATTTACAATCCCTGGCAGCGATGCTCTTAAAATGGGTACAGCTGCTTTTATTTTGTGCTACGTGAATTATGCTCACACTGTTCCTTATATTAATGTATAAACACTTTAAAAGGCCATTCATAATTACGTAAAATAAAGAGAAAAAAAATGGCCCTTTAGGAAAAGTCCTTAGTAAGAAGATTTTGAAGAATAGTTTTTAGCTGTTAGTAATTCCGATAACTTTTGAGTTCATCAAACTGCTTAGGGTCTTCTAGGACTAGGAGCTACCTTAGGAATATGAGAACACAACACGTGAAGCCTAAAAGCGATATATGCTCCATTAGGACTTCGTTTTCTCCTAACATTGGTTTTATATTGAGTTACCTAATCCTAGGGCAACTAAACCTTAGCAAACTACATAGGAGCAAAATTAATCATGCTGATTGTTAGAGAACAAAGGTATAGTTATAAAATAGTTCATTCATATTTCAGTTTTTCAAATTCTTTTGTCTAACTTCTGTTCTTAATGTTTCCTCATAGGTTTTCTTGAACACAGCTCACAGGGGTTCTGAGCTTCTTTAAGAAGAGATCCATGATTGCCCATTTCCTTTCAGTCCACCATTTGCCCTACCCCAGATGATATCATGTAGGCAACTGGGCTTCTTCAACACTGAACTTTTATTTAAGAAATTGAATTGGGAGCATTGAAAATTCCCAATTTAGCTTTAAAATACTATTGAATAGTGAGGTACAGCTAAACTACTCTGGAGGCAGATGGTTTCCCATAAACTTCAAACTCTGTCCCAAAAGTTTTCAGTTCATCTGATTTAATAAGAGTTGAATTTTTAATACATCTCAGCTCACTATGAAAAAAGAATGGAATCATTTGATGGAGGAGTTGAAATTAGTGAGAAGAATAAAAACAACTATATAACTCTATTCCTCATCTATTAAGAAAGAATACAATATATAAATATATATGTTTTTTTTTTTCTTAAACATCCTTTTTTTTGCTTCCTCTGGAAAGGGACTGGTGGTAGAGAAGGAAATTGAACCATTTTGGTGGATGTGTTGTTTTGGTTCTTGTTGGTTGAATTTAAGGCAAGGTACCAAGACACACACCAAAACACTTACTTTTTGATCTGAAGCTCTGGCTTCCAGCTAAGATTTTTCTTTCTCATTCCAAAAGGTTCCCCATTTTCTTTTGGATTGAAAAATAGAGTGCATTGGTTCACTTGTATTGTAAATACTCACCAACAATAACCGATGACATTTTCTAAGAAATATCATTTAATTCCTTTGAATTAAAATGGTTATATTAAATAATTTGCCAAGAAGAAATGATGCTAGTAATCTGAATGGCCATGAGGAGGCAATGAGCTTAAGAGGCTGCTTTAAGGGAAGTTCCTGAGTATCCTGTATGCGTGGTCACTGGCCTTGTAAAGGCAGTGTGCTATAGGAGCATTTATCTGGAATACCAAGAACCTGGGTTTAAACCCAGCCCTGTGTTAACTACTAGTGACTGGGTAAGTCTTTTACATCCATAGACTCAATTTCCTCATTTATAAAATGAGAACTTTAGACTAGGTGGTCTCTGAAGTCCCCTTCCAGCACTAAACCTCTGATTTACTTCTGTGTCAAGAGGCTTATGTGCTAAAAGTTCATTTAACAAGCTTCATTGTGTGAAAAGTACTTCAGAACTTTTAAAGGTGCACATGACAGCATGTTGTACTCAAGTATGTTTGCAGAAGTGAATGGTTCATAGACAATATTCAACCCTATGAATCTGAATCTGTCATGGACTCCTTCACTCAGCATTCTCCCACTAATATGTAGGACACTCTGTGGCCATCTATACCTGTATACTGTGCAAAAATAATACCGTTGACAATGTTTCCTTGGTCCATAGTATGCAGACTTGACAAACATCTTCCTAGAAGGCAAGGTAGCTCTTATATGAGTGTCCTAATTACATGGCATTTAATTTCAAAGTATGTGCATAATGTGTGCATTGATTAACATCCTAGGATTTCCAATGCCCAATCTTAAGAAAAAAGATATTTTTCAAATATATGAGACTATTCTTAGCCAAATATATAGGTTAAAACAAATATTTTCAAATATCTTCAGGTTGAGTCATATACCCTCGTAGGTATCCAACCACCATCCAGTTCTCTCTCCCCCCCCTTCCTGTTGCTAACATTCATTTAACATCATGATCTATATGTATTGTACAATCCTATTCTTTCTAAATGGAATGTACTAAACTGCCTCATGATGCTATAAGAAAGCAATTTCTATAAATGTACATCAATAGATGATAGAAATGGAATCTTGTGTATATGCACATATACATAGATTCTCAATAAAAATGTGCTGAATGACTAGACCAAGGAAGAATTCAGACAAACTCAATTTTTAAATGTTAGGATGCTATCACCACCTTTCTCCTATAGTTCAGGAAACTCAGACATTAACATTACAATGACCTGCCCTGCTGTCTCTCCCTGATCCTTATAAAGAATCCCTGGTCAAGTAATTACAGAATCTGAGTTGGAAGGGGTTACCTGGTCCACTCCATGACATGTTTCCTAAGTAGTTAGCCAGCTACTGCTTGAACCCAGTATCTCCCAAGGCAGGCCATTCTACTTATAGATAGCTCTGTTGGTTAAGAAGGTTTTCCTTATGTCAAGCCTAAGTAATAAGACAAATCAAATAATCATTTTGGCAACTTAAGGATGCACATGATTTTCTTAGTATCTCTTCTCAAGCAATTAAGTCTATATCATTTCAATGCAAAAGCTAAGTACTTGCATGATTTTCTGCAGTAGCTAAAGGAGAAGGCATTAACATGCATATTACTAATGAAAATATATACAATATGCTCATTAATGGAGTGTGGTCAAAGGTATATATCAACATACTGTACCTGTATTATAATTAATTCCACATGTTGAATAAAAACAGTGCAGAATTGCCTTTTTAAGATATACATTTTCAATTCTTTCTTGCTCCAGAATTTATGCATATGTTCCATTATACAATATATTCAGTATTTAATTTTGATGTAAGAAACTCCAAGTTTACTCATGGCTTTCTAACTTGCTACTATTAGTGTGATATGCATTCTCTCTATGAGTCGGGGAGAAGCAATGTGGTACCAAGGAAAGAGCATTGGAATTACAGGACCTAAACACAATCCACTGAGCCTCTCAGTCTTATCAGTAAAATGAAGGGTTTGAACAAGATGGCCTCAGGTCTCTTCCAGCTCTAGCTCTCTGATACTGGGGTTCTTTGACTTCTACGAACCCTTTCAGGTCTCAGATCCTAACATTGCTCACCATTAATGTTACCCTTTATGGTCTGTCCAATCTACTAAATGGATCCAAACCACTGAGTGTGTTATTTCTTTGTTAAGAGCCTGTGAAGTTGAACATCACATTGAGAACTGGACTGGCATTTCATCCTTATATTCCATACCTTCTATGATACATCACAAACTTGATACCAACATGGTTTTATAGGCTAGATCTTAAAGGCAACATTTTTCCTTCCATTGTGATCACAAAGATACACTTTCTGCAACATCCAAACCAGAAATAGGCTTTTTCATTAAATGGTCAAATATCTGGATTTTATGTATTACACAAGCATTATTTCCAGCTTCCCAGTTTTATTAATAGGGAATAATGATCTCAGATATACTTCCCAAATAAAAGTATGAAGATAACTCACATTTATATGTACTTCTGATGGGACACCTCATAGAGTTATGACCAAACATTAAGATTTGTAGCCTAATGTAAGTGGTCTGTCGAGGAATAAAACATAGGGAACAATAGCTTTCTGTCAAGCCACTTTCATCTTTCAGTCAACCATCATTTTTGGTTTTGCCCCCAAAAAGTTTTGGAAAACCTGTGTTTTCAAGAAAAAGCCTCAGTTTTCTGATGCTGACTTCTCTTTAACACTTTCTAGGCAAATCATTTGGAAGAAAGAAAGAGGATTTATTTGGGGGCCAGTGTAGTCAGTGAAAAGTTATCTCAATAATAATGTAAGTTAGCCAACAAACAATTACTGAACACTTACTATGTCCCAAACACTACACTAAACACTGTACATATAAAGAAAAACAACAATCATACTGTTCTTGCCCTCAAGAAGCTCACAGTCTAAGGAAAGGCATACTTTACAACAATAAAAAGGCACAAATGCAGAAAGAACCAAATCAGACAGAATAATTGGACATTTTATATATGTGAAAATCCCTTTACCAGTAAAGTAAAGTAAAAAACATTTTCCCCTTTCAATCCTGCAAAATATTTCTATCCTTCAAGAATCTGTGATCTTGTCAGTGTCTATACTTGACTCAATCAGTCAGTCAATTATATACTCTGTGCTAACACTGTTCTAAGTTTTAGGGATACCAAGACAGAATAGACCATGTCCTTAAGGAAAAGTTGAGGCTCTCTCCAGGAAGATATTACATACCAATGGCCCATATATGCTCTGAGGATCATTATCTCAACTTCCATTCTCTCAAACAAGTCTTGCTTCTGGAGAGAGGTACTTCCTGAGGATCTGGAGATGATCTTCTAATGCTATTGGCTTGATGTCCCATGAATGGGCTTCCCCCAAGATTATCCCCCAAGATATTGCCCCAAGATAAATCACTTTAGTCCATCAGGTTTGAAGAGCTTTTAGAAAGGGGATTGGATAAAAGTTTTGATGTCCTCTCCCACAGGAAGTAATAGCCTAGAGGAAAGTGTGCTCAAAAGCACATGGGACAAAGTAATGACACAGCTTCTGGTTGCTAAATGCCCTTTTCTCCCCATCAGGGAATATTCAAGAAGTCTCTTCTGGCATAATATGCTGAACTTCTTGTGAAGCCATGAATCTATATCCTGTCTGTCCTTGGCCTTTAGTACAGACCCTGCTGTCAACTGATATGGGGATATCGCTAGGATACTGGTGGGAAGAGGAGAAGTCCTTGATTCTGAAGTTTTCACGGTCATTCTCTTTTAGGCACAGTGGGAGAACTTTTGTTAAGACATCCAGACCTTGGTCAAGGCTAAGGCTGAAATCAAGGCCTTTCTCACCGCCTTCATGCAGTTTCCCCACAGGGGTTCACTGGTTTGCTTCTGTCTCCTTAGTGTCCACTCACTAGAGCATCCCGATTCCAAGAACCTAATGCTTTTATTGGCCAATATGCCTAATAAACTACAACACAAAGTTCTTAGCTATTAAGAGATCATTAATAATAAGAAAAATGTACATGAAAATAATCTGGAGGTTTCATCTCATTCCCAGCAAATTGGCAAAGATGGTAAGAGTTGGATTGGTGGTTGTGAGGGATTGTGGAAAGATAGATACATTTAATGCATTATTACTGGAGTTGAGGGTCAATACAATCTTTTTGGGAAGTAATTTGGAATTAACAATAATAGCCAGAAGTTATATAACAATTTAAGTATTACAAAGCACTTTACAAATATTATCTCAATTTTCTCACAACAAGTATTATTATCTCCATTCTACAGATGAGATAACTGAAGAAGACAATGGGTTAAATGACTTGCCCTAAGTCACAAAAATAGTGTCTGAAGCCGCACTTCTTCACTCTAAGTCCAATGCTCCATATACTGTGTTATTTAGCTCCTCCATAGACTTTGACCTCAGTACTCTTCTGCTAGGAAATTATCTCGAGAAAATCATTGACAAAAAAAGACAGTCTCCATGTTCCATATTTATAGCAACACTTTCTGTGGTAGCAAAGAAGTGGAAACAAAGTTGATATCCATCGATTGGAAGCAAATTGTGGCACATGAACATAATGTAATATTACCATGTGGTAAGAAACAATGAACAGAATAAATACAAGAGCCATGAAAAGACATACATGAACTCGAGCAAAGTGAAATAAGCAGATCCAGAAAAACAATATATATATATATATATATATATATATACATATATATAATGATTATAACAATGTAAATGGAAAAATACCAATCACAAAACAATTACAAATAAATGTTGTAAAATTATAAATAATAAGCTTTGTCCCAAAGGTGAGACGTGACACCTCCTTCACTCTTTAGAGGGTGGGAAAAGAATCATAGATATAGAATGGGGAGTTGTTTTGATTCATTCTGCTATTTTTTCCTATTCTTTCTCTTTGCTGTTCTTTTTAAAAGTGATTCTTTGTTACATGGTTCCTTCAGATTAGAAGGCAGAGGAATACTGGGGAAAACTTAGATGATGCAAAAACCAAAAGATATCAAGTAAAGTATTAGCAAAAAGATTATGGTAGCACATAAAAACATTTTACATTATGATAAGGACAGATTTATACCAGAAAGACAATATTAGGTCAATATTATAGTTAAGACAAACCATAAAGATAATAGATCATATTAACAGAAAAAAAATAAAATTATAGAATTACTTCAATAGATACAGAAAATGTTTTGACAAAATTTTGTCAAAATACAATGTACATTTTTGTTTAATAAATTAAAAACATAGGGATAAATGAATCTTAATTGGCAAATAGCATGTATTTCAAATCAAAAGACCATATCATATGTATCGTGGAAATAAACTAGAGGCCTTTCCAGTAAGATCAGAGTAAAGTTAGATTGCACATTGTGAACACTTTTATTTAATATAGTGCTAGAAATGCTAAGAAATAGCAGTAAGACAAGAAAAAGAAATTGACTAGGCAAAGAAGTAACAAAAACATTACTTTGTGGAAGGGATATAATCATTTACATGACCCTTGGAGTTTCAACTAAAATTAATTGAAATAATTGATAATTTCATCAAAATAGTAGGTTATAAAATAAACCTATAAACTAATAGATGCCTTTTACTTATAGAATGGCTAAACAAACCAAAATACATAAAAATAATAAGATATATTACTTGACAATAAAAAATAACCCAGCACCTTCAATATAAACAATATCCATTTTTTTGGTTATCTTTGTTTTCCAGTTTTGAGGTGAAGCAGCAGTGTTGTTTGCATTTACCTTTCCCTTATAATTAGTGATTTGTAGCAAACTGCCAAATAATTGTTAATAGCATGCAATTTTTAAAGAATTATTTTCAGTCAAATCGTTAACTATTAAAAAAAAAAGGTTAACTTTTCATCTAATACACTTTTCTACCAAATACACCCTGCTTTTGAATTTCCTTATTTCTATCAAAGGCATCAAGATCCTTCCAATCACAATCTTGCCCAATATTCAGTCAACTGCTAAAACTTGTCATTTCTTCTTCCATATTTCTTGTACATTATCTTCTCTCCATTTTACAATAAGCCTAGTTCAGGCTACATCAAATCCTACCTGGACTTTTGAAGTAGCCTCTTAATTGGCATTCCTGCCTCAAATCTTCCTCCAATCCAATCTATTTCCCATAATTACGAATGGGACTTTTCTAAAACACAGATACCCTATGGGTTCTGAATCAAAAATAACATTTTTTGACATTTGAAGTCCTTCATGAGTTTATCCCAATTTATATTTCCAAATTTATTATATACCATATGTAACAACAGCGCTAGCACCCCAAGACACCCCAAAATCAGCCAGAGTCAGGATAAGCAAAAGTTCTTAGCCTTTATTCTTGGTCTTTAGGGGTAGAAGTGAAGGGGATGGAAGAGAATCTCTACAACCGTCTTCTTCCTAGTCTACCACAAAAAGTGACTCTGGCTCGTCTTACTCCACCCCCTACTCCCTCTTACAATCCTCTGTATACACAAATCATTGAGCCAGCACAGGATAGTAGGAAGGACCATTTTCCAAGCATATGCCCATAGAGTATTGTCCAATCAGTAATTAGTCCTAAGTGCTTGAACTGACCTCAGTGTAATGACTCAAGAGTTTCAGCTCTCTACACCATAAGTCCTTACTGTAAACTACAATTCATCCAGACTAGCCTTCTTGCTGTGTCTCATACACAATAGTCCTTTTTCCTTCTCTTTATACTGTTTGTATAATATATGTACATAATATATGTAACAAATATAAGTATATTTGTTATATATAATATATATGTATAAAACATAATATAATAAACTCCTAGAATGTACTCTTTCCCTACCAAAACACAGTATCTAGCCATAGTAAGCACATAGAAAGTACTTTTTTGTTGATTTATTTGTGAATATAAAAAAATTAGAGTAGCATAGGAAGCCATGAATTGAAAGAGGCAAAAACAGGGAAACATCATATACAATGACTATCACAAAGTAAATGGAATGAACAGCAATAACAATAACAACACACGTATACATATAAACAACTAGGAAGCTGTCTCCTGTGTTAAAATATTGACCAGGGATCTTGGTGCTGAGAAAGTTGAAAAAATATACCTCCCTGCCTTTGCAGAATTGTAGGACCATAGAGGTGGAACATTGTATATACTATTGGAATTAGGAATGTTTTGATTAATTTTCAATAAGTGTTTTTTTTCTTCCTGATTTTTGCCTTTTTATAAAAAGGGAATTATTGTATATACAGAGGAAAGGAGTGTAACAATTTGAGAATGAAGGTGATATATAAACAAAAAATGTCAACTAAATAGATTGCCAAAGGTTTTCCTGGGGGAAAGAAATTACTTATTAAAAAGATATTAGGCCATCATGATAGAATCATCTCCTTATTTTCAGATGAAGGATTCTTTGATTCCTTGAGAAAACATTTAAACTAAAAAAAGAAATGTTCCACCAATTTTTAAATCAACTTTAAAAAAGTAAAATCAGTGCAAATTTCCCAAATATTTCATATGTGGAAAATAGTGGCAAAGAGGCCTTACTTTATTTATAAACAATACGTGCTTCCCTAGCATTGTTGAAACTAAAGTACATAATTTTCAGTTATGCATAAATAAAATATGTAATTAAGCAACATTCCATAGTGGATTAAAGAATTAAAAGCTTCAGGTGCAGAAAAAATGTGTTGGCATTTTCTCTTTCAAGGTAATATTCTAAGGTACTACTTTCCATTTTCCTTTGACATCCTATATACAAATAAATAAACCTTATCCCAAAAGTCTGATTTTAAAACTTTAAGATTCTTTTAAAGTCTCACATGTAGATACAAGTGATCGCAGAGAATATGAAAACCAAGCTCTACCCTGCATAATACACATATACAGAAAAGTCTTTCCCCCATCCTCCCTCCCTCTCTCCCTCTCCCCCTCCCTCTCTCCACAGATACACACACACACACACACACACAAAATCAGAAGGGACACCATCATGTTGATGATAGCTAAAGGAAAAATATTTGAATAATAGCATGGACTTCTACAAATAACACAATGATTAGTACCATAAGTTTAAAAAATTACTAGATTTTTTTTCAGTCTAAGTGATCACATTTTTTGCTTTTAAGGAAAATTAAAGAAACATCAACAAATATTTATTCAGTATCTACTGTGTACCAGTTAAGCCAATATACCTCAGAAAAATAATGAACATGGAGGATGAAATATAATATCAATGTGAAATAAATACAATAGTATGTAAGAACTCTGCCTTGTCATTTACCATAGGATCCCTTATAAAAAGAGATCACAAAATACCAATTGGGTCAAACCACCCAGTTGTCAGCATTGGTTAGAATTGACTTGCAATCTAATTCTCTGCAGAACATCTATGGAGAACAGCAAAATCTTAGAGAGGGAAATTTATATGTAATATTAATAAGACTCTCAATACATTTTCTACAACTTTTCAGAAGTGTTCAAACAGTACTTGTCCTTTTTGCAGTATTTCAAGCAGAGAAGCTAAGCACGATGTACATAAAATACTGTGTGTGTTACTGAGATGCTACAAGAGTGGAGACTCTGATGAACCTTAGGATAAAACTTTCCTCATAGACTAAGGTATTCCAAAGAAAGTGGGTGCTCAACAGGAAACTGACATATCTGAATCTGATCATACCCATACATTACCTTTCTCTATTTTTTTAAATTTAATTTTTGTTTTTCCCAGTTACACATAAAACAACATTATTTTGGTTATTCATGCACATTCATTTTTTACACATTTTCTCATGAATCAAGTTGGGAGAGAAAAATCAGAACAAAAGGGAAGAACCACAAAAGAAAAAAAATAAAAAAAAAAGTGAAAAAAAGTGAGCATAGTATGTGTTCATTTACATTTAATCTTTACAGTTCTCTCTCAGGATTCAGATGGCATTTTCCATGCAAAATTTATTGGGATTGCTTTGGATCACTCAACCCCTGAGAAGAACCAAGTCTTTCATAGATGATCATTGCATAATCTTGCTATTATTGTATGTAATGTATTCCTGGTTCTCCTTGTTTTGCTCACCATCCATTCATGTAAATCATTTCAAGGCTTTCTAAAATCAGTTCATCATTTTTTGGAGAGTAATAATATTCCATTACTTTCATATACCATAATTTAATTAGCCATTCTCCAAATGATGGGCATATACTCATTTTCCAATATTTTGCCACCACAAAAATTGCTGCTACAAACATTTTTGCCCATTAGGGTCTTTTTCTCTCCTTTATGATTTCTTTGGGATACAGACCCAGTAGTAGTATTGCTGTATGTATCAAAGGGTATGCAGTTTGGTAATTCCAAATTGCTCTCCAGAATGGTTGAATCACTTCCTAAATCCACCAACTTTGGATTAGTGTCCCAGTTTTCTCATATCCCCTCCAACATTTGTGATCTTTTCCTGTCATCTTAGCCAATCTGGTAGATATGAGGTGGTATCTCAGAGTTGTTTTGATTTGCAATTCTCTGATCAATAGTGATTTAGAACATTTAGACTATAGATGGCTTTAATTTCATCTGAAAATTATCTGTTCATATACTTTGACCATTTACCACTTGGGGAATGGCTTGTCCTCATAAATTTAAGTCAATTCTCTATATATTTTAGAAATGAGGTTTTTATTTGAAATATTGACTGTAAAAGTTGTTTCCCAGTTCTCTCTTTCCCTTCTAATCTTCTGACCTTCTAATCTAAATTTTCATTGGTTTTGTTTGTGCAAATCTTTTGTAATCTAATGTAATCAAAATTACCCATTTTTCATTTCATAATGTTTTCTAGTTCTTTGACTATAAATTTCTCCCTTCTCCAAAGTTCTTATAGTAAACTATCCCTTACTTTCCTTATTTGCCTGTAGTATCAACTTTTACATATAAATCATGCACCCATTTTGACCTTATTTTGGTATGGATTGTGAGATGTAGTTCAAAGCTGTGTTTCTGACATTATTTTCAGTTTTCCAAGCAATTTTTGTCTAATAGTGATTTCTTATCCCAAAAGGTGGAATTTGGGGGTTTATCAAACAGTAGATTACTCTAGTCATTGATTATTTTGTCATGTGTATCTAACCTTTCCACAGATCCACAACTCTATTTCTTAACCCATACCAGATGATTTTCATGACTGCTGCTTTATAATTTTAAGTCTGTTACTGTTGGGTGTACCATCCTTTGCATTTTTTTGTTAGTTCCCTTGATATTTTAGATCTTTTTTTTTTTCCCAGATGAACTCTATTATTTTTTTCTATCTGTATAAAATAACTTTTGGAAGTTTGACTGTTATGTCACTGAACAAGTAGACTAATTTAAGCAGAATTGCCATTTTTATTATATTAGCTCGGCCTACCCATGAGCAATTGATTTTTTCCCAGTTGTTTAAATCTGACTTTATTTGTGTGAGAAGTATATTGTAATTGTGTTCATACAGTGTCTGAGTTTGTCTTGGCAGATAGACACCCAAATATTTTGTTTTGTCTACAATTATTTTAAATGGAATTTCCCTTTCTATCTCTTGTTGCTGGGCTTTATTAATGACATATAGAAAGCTGATGATTTGTGTGGGTTTATTTTATATCCCGTAACTTTGCTAAAGCTGTTAATTGTTCCAAGTAGTTTCTTGCTTGATTTTCCAGGATTCTGTTAAATATAACATCATATGCAAAGAGTGATAGTTTTATCTCCTCATTGCCTACTCTAATTCCTTTAATTTCTTTTTCTTTTCTTATTGTTAAAACCAATATTTCCAGTATAATATTGAATAATAGTGGTGATAATGGGCAATTTTTTTCACCCCTTATCTTACTGGGAATGTGTCTAGCTTCTTCCATTATAAATAATACTTGCTGTTGGTTGTAGATAGATGGTGCTTATCATCTTAAGGAAAACTCCATTTATTCCTATGTTCTTTAGTATTTTTAATAGGAATAGGTGCTATATTTTGTCAGAAACTTTTTTGACATCTATTGAGATTATCATATGATTTCTGATAGTTTCATTATGGATATAGTCAATTATGTCAATAATTTTCCTTTTATTGAACCAGCCCTTCAATCCTGGTATAAATCCCACTTAGTCATAGTGTATTATTCTAATAATAAGTTCTTGTAATCTTTTCGCTAATATTTTATTTAATTTTTTTGCATCAATGTTGATTAGGAGATTGAGTTATAATTTTCTTCCTTTGTTTTGGCTCTTGCCGATTTAGTTATCAGCATCATATCTATGTAGTAGAACAAATTTGGTAGAACTACTTCTTCCCTTATATTTTTCAAAATGGTTTACATAATATTGTAATAAATTGTACTTTGCATGTTAGGTAGCATTCACTTGTAAATCCATCTAGCTCTGGAGATTTTTTCTCAGGTAGTTCACTGATGGCTTGTTCAATTTCTTTTTTTCTAAAATGGGGTTATTTAAATAATTTATTTCCTTTTATGTTGTTCTGGGCAATTATAGTTTTGTTAATATTCATCCAGTTCAATTAGATTGCCAGATTTGTTAGTTTACAGTTGGGCAAAATGGTTCCTAATTATTGCTTTAATTTCTTCTTCATTGATAGTAGGTTCTTTCTTTTCATTTTGATCAACCATCAATTGATTCTGGTCATTTGGTTTTTTTTTTTTTTTTCCTTTTCTTTTTCTAATCAAATTAACTTATGGTTTATCTATTTTGCTAGTTTTTTCATCAAACCAAATCTTAGTTTTATTCATTAGCTCAATAGTTTTCTTACTTTTAATTTTATTAATCTCTCTTGGCTTTTAGAATTTCTAATTTGGTATTTAATTTTAATTTGATCTTTTTCTAGCTTTTTTTAGTTGCATGCCCAATTCATTGATCTTCTCTTTATTTTATTCATGTAAACATCTAGAGATATAAAACTTCCCCTAAGAATTGTTTTGGCTGCATCCCACAAGTTTTGGTATGTTGTCTCATTATTATCATTCTCTTGGATATAATTATTATTTCTATAATTTGTTTGACCCATCCATTCTTTAGAATTAGTTATCTAATTTACAATTGGTTTTAAATCTATCTTTCTCTAGCCTTTTACTGAATGTAATTTTTATTGCATCATATTCTGAAAAGGATGCCTCTACTATTTCTGCTTTTCTGCATCTGATTGTGAGGTTTTTATACTCTAATACATGGTCAATTTTTGTGTATTTTCCATATATTGCTGAGAAAAAGGTACATTCCTTTCTATACCTACTCAATTTTCTCCAGAGGTTTATCATATCTAAGTTTTCTGATATTCTACTAACCTCTCTAATTTTTATGGTTACATTTATCTAATTCTGAGTGGGGGAGATTGACAATTTTGCTGTCTCTTTCTTTCTGTAGGGCGTAACTGGTTTACTAAGAATTTGCATGCTGTATCACTTAGTGCATATATGTTTAGTATTAATACCATTTCATTGTCTATGGCGCCCTTTAACAAGATTCAATTTTCTTTCTTATCTCTTTTTATAAGACCTATTTTTGCTTATGCTTTGTCTAAGATCAGAATTGCTGCCCCGTGTTTTGTTTTGTTTTTTTCTTCAGCTGAAGAATAATAAATTCTGCTCCCATCTTTTACCCTTACTCTATATGTATCTCTCTGTTTCAATGTGTTTCTTGTAAACAACATATTGTAAAATTCTTGTTTTTAACCCACTCTGCTATTCACTTCTTTTTATAGGAGAGTTCATCCCATTCACAGTCACAGTTATGAGTACCAGCTGTGTATTTCCTTCCATACTATTTTCTTCTTTCTATATACTCTTCTCTTCACCCTATTCCTCTTTAATAGTGTTTTGCTTCTGACCAACCCTCTCTCAATCTGCCCTCAGTCCTATTATTCCTTCTTCCTTTTCTTAACCCTTTCTCCTATTGTTTCTCCCCTCCCTTCTCATTCAGCACCCTCTTTTCTTTCCCCTTTCTCTTCCTACTTCCCTGTAGAATAAGATAAATTTCTGTACTCAATTGAGTGAATGTTATTTCCTCTTTGAGTCAAAATAATGAGATTAAGCTTCAGACAAAATTCATCATCCTCTCCCTTCTTTCATTCTACTTTAATAGGTCTTTTTATGCCTCTTCATGTGACCTAATTTATCCCACTTAACCTTCCTTTCCTCTTCTCTCAGTATGCAGTATTTTGGTTAGCTTTCTGGAGATCTTTGGACAAGTGTTCATTTCAGCAGAGTAATCACCACTAGAATAACCTGGGATAGAGTCCAAATTCTTTATTATCTCCTTCAAAGTCTGTCTCCTTCACTTGGGGCTCGGCTAGCTTTCTGGAGGCCCTTCAGATGGGGCTTGGTCTCAGTGTAGAAATGAAGGAGGACAGGCCAGCCACCACAAAGGTGGAATGTATGTCTCTCTTTGGTTCTGAGATCTTGAGCTCCAGCCTCCAGTCCTCGGTCTTTTGTGAGTCTGTCTCTGAGTCCTCTCTAAGTTTGACTCTGACCTCTTAAATACTCTATTACAATTAAATCCACTCATCATACTGAGTATAAGTCAATCATTATATCACTAGGGAACCATTATTTGTTGTAAGATTAAATCAATCATACTGAACTAGAGAAATATTAAGCACCATGCTAAACTAGATAACCATTGCCTTATCAATTCCATTGAGTTAACACCTTGTAAGAATCCTTGTTTCATGTACAGAGTTCTGGCTCTGTACTACACCAGTACAAGCCTTTCTGTACTCCTTAATGTCTTTTTTTTCAATATCATCACATGAGAGTCAATTATACCCACACATTCTATCTATGCCCCCTCTAATTGCCCTAAAAAAGATAAAGTTCTCAAGAGTTACAAGTATCATTTTCCAATCTACGGATGTAAACAGCTTACCCTTTAAATAACTTTTTTTTTCCTTTCATGTTTACCTTTCTATACTTCTCTTGAGTTCTGTATTTGTAAATCAGATTTTTTGTTTAGTTCTGGTCTTTTCAATAGAAATGATTGAAAGTCCTTTATATCACTGAAGTTCTATCTTCTCCCCTGAAAGATGATGCTCCATCTCACTGGGTAGTTGATTCTTGGTGGTAACCTGAGATCTTTTGTCTTCTGGAATATGATATTCCATGTCTCTCAATCTTTCATTGTAGAAGCTTCAAAATCCTGGGTAATGCTGACTGTGGCTCCTCAATACTTGAAGTATTGGGGTTTGTTTGTTTATTTTCTGGCAGCCTGCACGATTTTTTTCTTGAGATTAATGTTTTGGAATTTTACAACAATGTTTTCTACAACAATGTGATTTCTCTTGTGGGATCTCTTTCCAGAGATGATCAATGGATTATTTCAATGACTATTTTGCCCTCTGGTTCTTTTAAAAAATGCTAACCAGATTCCTTTTTTTTTTTATTGTGGCCTTCAGGTAAACCAATAATTTTAAAATTATTGTCCTGGATCTAATTTCCATGTCAGTTGTTTTCCCAATAATGTAGTTTATTTCATTCTTCTTAGTTTGTTTGACTGATTCTTTATGGTTCATAAAGTCATTAGCTTCCACTTGCTCATTTCTAGATTTAATGTATGATTGTCTTCAGTTAGATTTTTGTATCTCCTTTTCCATTTGATTAATTCTACTTTTCAAAGTGTAATTTTCTTCAGTGGATTTTTTTTTGCATTTGGCCAATTGTACTTTCAAGGAATTTTTGTCCTTCCTTTTACAGGCTGTTGTCTCTCTCTTGCATACCTCTCATTTCTTTTCCAATTTTTCTTTTACCTCCCTTATTTGACTTACAAATTTCCTTGAAGATACTTCCCAGAAAGCTCTTTGGGTTTGAGACCAATTCATACCATCCTTTGAGGTTTCACATGTTGGCATTTTGTCTTCTTCTGAGTTTTGTTCTTCCCTGTCACCATAGGAGCGTTCTATGGTTAAAGTTCTTTTCAGTTTCTTGCTCATCTTCTTATCTCCTTTCTTCCCTCCATTCCTCCTTCCCTTTCTTTCTTCCTTTTTCCCTCAAGTATAACATATTCTACTTGAAGATATGCTAATAAGCACTATTATAACATAATCCACATAAAATTTGAAGACTTCCATTGTTTTTCTTTTTTTTCCTTTTTTTTTTTTTTTTTTTTTTTTTTTTTTTTTGACAATTGGGATTAAGTGACTTGCCCAGGATCACACAGCTAGGAAGTATTACGTGTCTGAGACCAAATTTGAACTCAGGTCCTCCTGACTTCAGGGCTGGTACTCTATCCACTGTGCCACCTACCTGCCTCTGTTTTTCATTTTTAAAAGAAAAATAATTTTGTATGCAATATTGGAATTAGTTTAGCAATGGCATCTAAATATAGAATCTTCTGATATGAACACCCCAGCATATAAATGTATAGCTAGGCATGAAAATTAAAATTGGAAATTAAAGCAATCATCTGGACAAATCAAAGACAAAGTTTTTTTGTTTTTTTTTTTTTTTGCTTTTTGCTTCAATTATCTGAATATTTTAGGCAAGTGATTTGGGGACTAAACCACCTGCAAGATTACCTCAATTCTCCATTGCATTTCATGTACATAGACAACTTAATTATCAGTTTTAATGACCTCATAAGACCATGTGGGAACACAAAGTCAGAAATTATTTACTGTGGTGCCTGCCAGTAGACATCCTATAATATTTTTGAAAAATTGTTGGTAAGCGACTACTCCCCTTTCTGATAAATTGTAGAAGTGTTAATATTCCTGGCAAAATTGTTTTTGCACTAACTGCTGTATCCATCTGCTCCATAAGATTGATTAAACTGTGAAAGTGTTTGTTTTCCTCTCTCCAACAATGAAAAGATACTTCCTGGTACAGCACTAAGTCAGACATGTCTCATTTCTATCCCGAGTTGGACAAGTCACAGAAAATGAAAATCATTACTATATGATTTTGATACAAAGCTGAAAGTTGTCTAAATGGCACACTGGAAAACTCTTTAGTACAATGGAAAATTGTTCTGTGGTCACCAGATTCCATGGAATCAGAATGGCTTGTTCCCATCCATAGCTTCCCATTGGTTCCGTTTTCAAGGATTTTGGCTAATGCAAAATGCAGCAGGCAGATTTGTCCTGGAGAAACTTTCCTCTTGTTACTTAAACTCAATTAGAAGTTGTCCAGTAACCAGGCCATAGCTGAAATAATCCACCCCAAGAAAAAGAAACTCTTTTACAGGTTCTATTCTATATTTTTTCAATCATAGAAAAAGGATTATGGTGTAAGAGATTTTTTTTTTTGTTTTATAGAATTCATTCCCTTGAATGAATACAAATTCTTGAAAGAAGGAAAGTTCTTTTTTTTTAATATTTGTATTCCCAACACAGGACAATCTTTAATATATAATTAATATTTAATAAATGCTAGCTGATTGATTAATGACCTTGTCTCACTATCTCTATGACTATTTCTCTAGTACTTAGTCTTTTGTTGATGTACATTGCATGGAAGTTATTGTGATGAGTATATTTTTAGCGAATGAAAAGTAAATAAACAAAATCTATGAACATTCATTGAACACCATTGATGGGCCAGGTACTATATTAAGTTCTGGGGATACAAAAAGAGTTAAAAGACAGTCTGGCCTCTAAGAACAACAACAAAACAACCAAAAGAAAAAACATTCATTATAAACAGAATTAGACTCTGCAATTGAAAGTCTAAAGAATTACTCTCTATAGTCATAGTTTTTGAAAAATATAACAAAGGAATGACTAAGCAAATTGTACTACATGTTGTGATAGAATATTGCTGTTATATAAGGAATGAGAAATATGATGACTACAAAGAAGCATGCAGATTTACACAAACTAATATAATGAAGTAAATTTACAGTTGGAAAAGAATCTTCTTTTTTTTCTTCAAGAACTCCTTTTTGTTATTTAGGTTGTTTTTTGGAGGAGGCAATTTGTAGAACAAAATTTAAACAATGCTAAAACAAAAATTGTCAATAAAGTTACGTGGAACATATTCTGCAATCTAATTCTGTTTGTTGTGACAATCAAATGAGATATTGCTTGTAAAGTGCTTAGCACTGTGCCTGATACCTAGTAGGTTCTTAATAAATGCTTATTCTTCCTTTATTTTGCCTTATTGAAATGAGTAATTTGTCTTTCTAAGTTCAAGTGGGAGGAGATATTCAACTTAAAAATGTTTATAAAATATTGATGAAATCACTTTAAAACAAATAAAATTTGAGTGTTTCTGACTTTAAAAAGATTCTAAATTATGATGATTGAAACAGTTCTATAAAGAATGAGAAAATGAAATATGAGTATGCAACAAGAAGAAAGATAAAGATTAGGAGTAAACAAAGAATGATTTCTAAGTGTGAGTTTTTAAAAAATGAAACTAATGCATATTATTCTAGATAAGAAAATGGATGAGAGTCAGGTTCAGGAGAATTCTAAAATCACTAACTTTATCGGAGCAGGTAGAGGGTAAAGTAAAAAGAAGAGATTAGAATGGAATAGGAAGATATGGGATGGGATAGAATAGTGACAGAACAAAACAGTCAGAGAGAGATAATAGATGATAGGTAGATAGAAAGAAAGAAAGAAAGAAAGAAAGAAAGAAAGAAAGAAAGAAAGAAAGAAAGGAAGGAAGGAAGGAAGGAAGGAAGGAAGGAAGGAAGGAAGGAAGGAAGAAAGAAAGAAAGAAAGAAAGAAAGAAAGAAAGAAAGAAAGAAAGAAAGAAAGAAAGAAAGAAAGAAAGAAAGATTTAACACAAATCCAAGAAATTTGGGATACAGTAAAAAAAAGTAAGAAACAGGCCATGTGGATAGAGACTGGCAAAAATTAATATAAACAAATATGAAGGCATGGAGCAAGCACTGACTTAAATGAAAAGAGAGAGAAATAAATACAAAAGAGTGAAATTAAAGAAAATAAAAATATAAAAGTATAACCTTAAATGTGAATAGATTAAATTCCCCAATACAATGAAATAGCAAAATGGATAAGAAAACAGAATCCAACAATTTGCTGCACAAAAGAAACACACAGAAGTAATAGAAGTAACACACACACACACACACACACACACACACACATATAAAATGACAATATTGAGCTGGAACAAAACTATACATTATGTGATTAAAAAGAAATTCAATTATAATTGCACGAAAATCAATAATTAAATTTTGCAATGTCAATAGCATTAAGCATTATGTTTATCTCACAATGTGTTTAAAATGTTTATAGGAAGCGAAACAATGTTATTAATATGTAAAACAAATAGTATAGTGGCCACCTACATAAAAGAAAGATAATTAAGTTCAAGAAGAAATAAATACTAACAAAATAATTATATCTTAATATTTTTCTTTCAGAGCTAAACATCGAACAAATCTAAACAAACTATAAACTAAAGATACAAATGGGGGAAATAGTTATAAAAACATGTCATCCTTTGAATAAAAATATTTTCAAAATACATATTTCTTTGCATATTATAGTATATTGAGAATAATTTGCCACATACCCAGGCCCAAACAAATATAAAAATTAATATATAAAAATCTAAATGATTACAGAATTTTATCCTGTACTGTGAAAGTCAAAGAACAAATCATTTTTCATTATGTGAAAAGACAAATAATAAATAATGACACAGCATGTACCAATATACACCCATATTTTTAGAATTAATCTTAATTTTTTTTTGAAAACTTAGACTAATAAAAAAAATAAAGAATCAGTGAACTAAGTATAAAGTTTAAAAAAAAAACCCTAGAAAATCAAGAAATCATCATCACCACCATCCCCAAACCACAGGGGAAAATTACAAAGATCTAAAATCATAAAATCAAAAACAAAAGTCTCTTTAAATGATTAAATCAAATGCTGCTTTATCAGTTTTTCAGCATTAATAAACCTCAAATCAGTGTGAGGGAGGCAGGGAGAAAGGAAGAAAGATGGTGGTAGAGCACACAAATTACTAAAAAAAAATAAAAATAATAAGGAGAATTCCCAACAAATTAGGTAGAATTAAATGACCAGAGAAACAATACAGTACAATAAAAAGAATGTAATTTATTATGACAAGTTATTAAAGACAAGTCTTTACATTAGTATAGATTTGTAAACAAAGAAATTGCATGATTTTAGCATCTTATTAGATATATGGGCTGATGGAGAATGAAAAGATGAAGATGGCACCAATTTAGTAAAACTAGGTGACTAGAAGATTGGTAATGCCTTCAACAATAATAGAGAAGGACTGGCTTTGGGACAGAAAATATGTTCTGTTTTGAAAATCTTAAGTTTGAAAAATATAAAGTTCAAAATGTTCTATAAGCAGTAATTTTTTAAATGTAAAATTGGAATGATCATAAACTATTTAAAAGAAGTTATTGGCATCAGTACCAGTAGTGAATTGTGCTGATTGTCTAATGTTATTGTATAAGATGAAGCTGCATAACATGGATATGGACTGTAATATAATTTGTTATTTTATATACATACATATACATATATACTCATCATGTATGTATATACACATACACACACACACACACACACACACACACACACATATATTCACCACGTATTTATATGGCAATTGGTAGATCAGTGGATAGAGTACTGAACCTGGAGTCAGGAAGACCTGAATTCAAATTCACCTGAATTCAAAGCCACAGACTCTTCCTTGCTGTGTGATCCTAGATAAGTCACTTAACCTCTGATTACCTGACAAAAGCATCCACCAGATCCACTAGAAAAGAAAATGGAAAAATATTCCAGTATCATTGCCAAAACAAAACAAAACATGGATAGTCGGTCTTTGGGGTCATGAAGAGTCAGGCATGATTGATCTACTGAACCACCACAATTTTTTACAGAAAATTTAGTTTTTACAAAAATTTTACACTTTCCCCCACAAATTTGATACAGGTAACTAAATTCATTTGAAACTTACACATTTTGGGCTTATAGGAGTGATTTAGCCGTATACATTTACTAAAAATTCTCATATCTAGTATATGAGTGCTATTGTTAATTTTCACATGGATATTCAATTTGTATTGTTTTAAGAGTTAAATGGTATTATTCAACTCGTCAACAAGGAAGAAAAGAAAGAAGGAAAGGAGGGGGGAAGAAGAAAGGAAGCAAGAGACAGAGAGAGACAAAGAGAGAAACAGATAGATATATACATATATATGTATGTGTCTGTGTGTGTGTGTGTGTGTGTGTGTGTAGGGAGAGAGAGAGAGAGAGAGAGAGAGAGAGAAAGAGGAAGAGAGGGAGGTAATGAAATGGAGGGAGGGAGAGAGAGAGAGAGACCATCTTTCACTGGTTATAAATCATAAAGCTTACTATCTAGAGCAAGAGTTCATTAAATTACACTTACTTTTAATGTTTCCTTGTGACCCTATTTGGTCTTATATTAGATACTTATGCAGTACCTGACTCATCAAAATTAAAAGACTGAACTGATGGTGGAAGTTATTTTTGAAATTATGTTCATGATGATGAATAAGCAATCCATGAAGCAAGGGGAGAATGTATCAGGCTGCTTTCTGGAGTGTCAGAGCAGTGCATTTGAGTAGTAAATCTATCCAAGGTAGACGAATATCTTCAGTGATTAGTTATTATCCTTCATTCTCAAAGAGGACCAAAATGACATCACTACATTAGAGTCGAGTTACAGAGCATCTGACTGTGGCCATTCAGATCAATATGACCTCCGAGTGCTCTGCCACAGGTTGGACACAAATAGTCCCTGTGAACACTGGGGTCTCACTATAGGGATACAATGGGAAACGGACCATGCCATTTAAAAGTGGAACAGCCTCCTCCAACACAAAGTCCTAGTCCACAAAATGAAGATGAAGATATAAATAAATGGAAGAAAATTCAAAAATAAAATGAAAAATACTATTAGATAATAGTTAAATAGTATTAGTTAAAAGAATTCCAAACTTTCCCTCTGAAATTATCTCCAATTGATTCTATATATAAATTTTGTAAACATGCAATTGTTTGTGTGTTATTTCCACTATTAGAAAATAGGTATAAAAGGGTAGGTGGGGGTGTTTTTGACTTTCTTTGTGTTCCCAGCACTTAGTAAGATGCCTGGCACATAAGAGGCATTTAATGAATGCATATGGATTGAACTAACCTTGATATGGTTAAAAGTGATTATTAAGGAAACTATATTATGCTTAAAAGGACTATAAATAAATGAAGCAATATTAATGTTACATATATCCACTGAATGATAACATCTAGATACTTACAAGGAAAAGCTAATCACGTAACAAGAATAAAAAGACAACAAAACATTAATTTCTAGGGACTTCAATCTGTACCTTTCAGATCCAGACAAACCTAGTGATAAGATAAAGAAAGAAAAGAGACAAGGACCTAGACAAAAATGGACCTAAACTTTTTCTGAAAAGAAAAATTTGATATGATAGAACTCTAGTGATTAACAAATAGAGAATAAATAGCTTTACAAAAAGCAATTAAAATAACCAAATTCAGAAAAGAAGAAACATTAAATACATCCCTTAAGGTAGATAATTAAGTAAAATGATCATCAAAAAAAGGAAATTGAAAAAAGCACCCAGCTCTTTAGAGATAAAATACAATCACAAAGAATGAATGAGTCAAAGAATAATACATATAAATAATAAACAACTTTATCGAGGAAAATGGCAGTCTTGAGAAAATATTCCCAAACTGTCAAAGTTATCCTTAGTAGAAAATTTACATCTTAAAATATTTTTATCAATGAAAAAGAAAGTATGTGATTAATAAATTGGGTAATTAAAAACCAAATTACAAAAATAAGAAAGTAAAAGTCCCAAACAAATACAAAGCCTGAGAAACAAATTAAAAGGAGAAAAATAAGTATATAAATAAAAGTAGGAAACGGGTTTTTCAAAATATTAATAAAATAGAAAAAAACATTTATTAATTTTCTCCAAAAGGAGAGAAAAAGCAAATCATTAAATTCAAAATAGGAAAGGGAAATTAACAACAGATGAAGAAAGTGCAAAAACTATTGTCAAATAATATGAAAAAAATCTCATAACAAAATTAATGAATGCTTACAGAAATCAAAATACTCAACTTAAAGAACAGGAAATAGAAAATTTTAAAAGCTCAGTCTCAGAAAATGACTTTGACAATTCATAAATTAAGCAAAGTAATATTTTTTAAATGCTTGCCCAGACGGATTAAGTCAAATGTAACAAACAGTTGAAGGACAATTAACTTTATATTATAAATCATTTGCAAAATTGAGAAAGAAATCGTTCCACCAAATTATTTTTCAATCAAATCAATACCTGAAAGAGGAAAAAAAAATTGGATTCTACGAGTAATTGATAATTTTTAATAATAGCATTTTAAGGGTTCCACTACATTCCAAACAATAATATTTATAAATATCATCTGATTTGATCCCACAGCAACCCTGCGAAGTAGCTGCCATTAATATCCTCATTTAGTGTTTGAAGAAACTAAGGCAAATAGAGAATGAGTCACCCATGGTTTTTGCTTGCTTTTTTTCCCTTTGTTATAATGGGATCCTTAGTAGTGGTGTGGGATGAATGACTGTTGTACAAAAATCAAAAGACATTCATAAAAACTCATTTTAACTTAAAAGTGACTAGGGATCCAGAAGGTGGTACTACTTATTACCTATCTCCTAAATGAATAAAACAAGAAAAAAAAAAAAACTAGTTTAAGCTTCAATATGAGGATCTTCAAGAAGAAAATAGTCAACTATTAGAAAAGATGCTGGAAGGAGGTTGTTTAACCTCTTTCTCTGGGCATCTTTCATAACTGGGTAGTGATAGTTTTGAAGGTAGTCCTGTCACAAGACAGGTGATTTTTTCAGGTTCCTTCCAGAGCTTTGTCAAATCAGCTTTGCAGCACTCAATTTTATGGCCCCTAGATCATAAGGTGACAGCCACAGATGACTATCTTTTTTTTTTTTTTTGCAAATTCTAATAATAGGGAGTCATCATAATTTATAGATCATATGGAGCTAATGTCGATTGCCTTTTTTTTTAATAATATACAACACCAAATGAAATAAAGATTTGACCATCATCCTTCATTTAATTCCACAAATGTAGAGAGCCAAACTACATGAATCTACTTATAAAGTACTTATAAAGTGAGGAATGGTGTTTAAATGAACATCAATCAGCTTTTAGCTATTATCTATCATCTGTAATCTTCAGTTATTTTTCAGAATATGCCCTAGAAGTAAAGTTCTGACAAGATACAGAATTGTTCCTATCATCAATATCAATATCATAAATAGTTCACTATTCCACTGCCATGAATGTCTATACTGGTGAATCACTGTGATATCTTGCCAATGATTTCAGGTCATCCAGAAGTTTCTTACAAAAAGGTTTTTAAGAAATAGGGAGGGCAGATCCCGGGTTCCCACTACCAAGATTTGACAAATGATAAAGTTCTTACTATGTATTTTGAACAAAATAGATGCAGTTAGACATGAATGTGATGGAGGGAGAAGGAAATGCTCAAATAAGACTTGGAGGCTTCATCAGTATAGATGCTTTCTCTACCAATATAGATAGTGTATGTACTTCCCTCATTTCAGTAAATACTCTATGAGAGTTTTTATGGCTGAAACATCCTTTGCCAAGTGGTTCACTTGGGAAAATGATCTTTGAACTTAAACAGGTTGGACCTCAGGCAATTGTTGTTATTGTTCTTCAATGATTTCAGTCATGTCTGATTATTCATGACCCCAATTTGAGTTTTCTTGACAGATAATTGGAGAAGTTTTCCATTTCTTTCTCCAGGCCATTAAATGGATGAGGAAACTTAGGCAGAAAGCGTTAGGTGACTTGCCCAGGGTCATACAGCTGGGAAATGTCTGAGGCCAGATTGGCACTCAGCTGTTCCTGATTCTGGGCCTGGAGCCTAACCACTGTGCCATCAACTACCTTATTAGAATTGGATCAGGTTTTTTTTAATTAAAGCTTTTTGTTTTCTATATATATATGGATAATTTTCAACATTCACCCTTACAAAATCTTGTGTTCTAAAATTTTCCCTCCCTTTCCCGCACCCATTCCTCTACATGGCTAATAATCCAATATGTGTTAAACACGTGCACTTCTTCTATTCATATTTCCATAATTATGACACACAAGAAAAATCAGATCAAAAAAGAAAAAAAGAGAAACAAAACAAAATACAGGCAAACAACAACAACAAAAGGCCTGAAAATACTATGTTGTGATCCACACTCGTTTCCATAATCCTCTCTCTGGGTACAGATGGCTTTCTTCATTACAAGACCATTACAAATGACCTGAATCACCTCACTGGTGAAAAGAGTCATGTCTATCAGAACTGATCATCACATGATCTTGCTGTTGCTGTGGACAATGTTCTCTTGATTCTGTTTACTTCACTCAGCATCAGTTCGTGTAAGTCTCTCCAGGACTCTCTGAAATCATCCTGTTGGTTATTTCTTACAGAACAATAATATTCCATAACATTCATATACCACAATTTACCCAACCATTCTCCAATTGATGGGCATCCACTCATTTTCCAGCTTCTGGCCACTACAAAAAGGGCTGCTACAAACATTTTGTACATATGGGTCCCTTTCCCTCCTTTAAGATCTCTTTGGGATCTAAGCCCAGTAGTAACCCTGCTGGATCAAAGGGTATGCACAGTTTTATAGTCCTTTGGGCATAGTTTGGATTAAGTTTTTTTTTTATTTATTTAATAACCTTTTATTTACAGGTTATATGCATGGGTAACTTTACAGCGTTAACAATTGCCAAACCTCTTGTTCCAATTTTTCACCTCTTACCCCCCCCCCCCCCCCAGATGGCAGGATGACCAGTAGATGTTAAATATGTTAAAATATAAATTAGATACACAATAAGTATACATGACCAAAACATTATTTTGCTGTACAAAAAGAATCAGACTCTGAAATATTGTACAATTAGCTTGTGAAGGAAATCAAAAATGCAGGTGTGCATAAATATAGGGATTGGGAATTCAATGTAATGGTTTTTAGTCATCTCCCAGAGTTCTTTTTCTGGGCATAGCTAGTTCAGTTCATTACTGCTCCATTAGAAATGATTTGGTTGATCTCGTTGCTGAGGATGGCCTGGTCCATCAGAACTGGTCATCATATAGTATTGTTGTTGAAGTATATAATGATCTCTGAACTTTTTGAGCATAATTCCAAACTACTCTCCAAAATGGTTGGATTTGTTCACAACTCCACCAGCAATGCATCAATGTCCCAGTTTTCCCACATCCCCTCCAACAATCATCATTATTTTTTCCTGTCATCTTAGCCAATCTGACAGGTGTGTAGTGGTATCTTAGAGTTGTCTTAATTTTCATTTCTCTGATTAATAATGACTTGGAGCATCTTTTCATATGACTAGAAATAGTTTCAATTTCTTCATCTGAGAATTGTCTGTTCATATTCTTTGACCATTTTTCAATTGGAGAATGGCTTGATTTTTTATAAATTAGAGTTAATTCTCTATATATTTTGGAAATGAGGCCTTTATCAGAACCTTTGACTGTAAAAATATTTTCCCAGTTTATTGCTTCCCTTCTAATCTTGTCTGCATTAGTTTTGTTTGTACAAAAACTTTTCAGTTTGGTATAATCGAAATTTTCTATTTTGTGATCAGTAATGATCTCTAGTTCTGCTTTGGTCATAAAGTCCTTCCCCTTCCACAGGTCTGAGAGGTAAACTTGGATTAAGTTTTAATGCTTAGTTTGTCACTTACTTTTAGGAGTAGATTGGGTCCCCTAAATCTCTTTTAGCCTTAACTTCCTCATGTTTAAAGTAGGTATAATGAAATTTGTATGACAGCTTCCTTATGAGACATTGAGATAAAGGTATACAGAGAACTTTGTAACTGTAAAGGCTGATAGAAAATATAAACTAATATTTTTGTGATTCTTCGATTCCTTGGCTCTATATTTAAATGCACAAAATCAACATATGCCGGGTCAGCGTTTTGTTCAACTTGATTTACTCATCTAGAGAATGATTTTAATTTCTCCCCAAATACAGCTACACATCTGGAACCCTGGCTTCACTGGCACAGTGAACTTGGACAATTTCCTAAATGGCTGGTTAGGTGACAAGTGGAAAACTTAAGGAAACCTATTGTGGACTGGCCATCCCTGCTTCCAACACAAAAAATCTCCATGCTCCCTCCCTGGGAAGGGCCAAGGTCTGCACACACTAACCTACAGGGAGGCAATGGCTTCCAGTTTCCAAAATGACTGGGAACTAGAATCCACAGAACTACACTCTTGCAAATCAAACATGTGGAAGATTGCTCTTTGGTGAGTCTTTATGAGGATATCAGAAGAGCAGTTGTATTCTTATTCGGTGAACTTTTCCTAAGCTGCCACATTATGATTCATTTAAAGCCCAAATTTCTCTTTAAAAGGCAGAATTACTCATGTACTGTGGAGTACATTTTCTGTAGAGAAAAGTTTTTAGAAGTAAAGTGATGCCAGATCTCAGTTATTTTTCTTTTTGCTAGGGTTGATAAATAGAGGGCTTTGCTCTCACAATCACAATGTTCAGTGTTATAATTTTTCCACAACAAAAGCAAAATTTAATTAATCCTGATCTTAACTGGTTTTACTTGATACATACATTTAATTACCTTATCTAATTTTCTATATTAACTATATCATCTTTTTAAAAAAATATATGTTACTTTATTAAATATTTGCCAATTAACTTTAACTTTTTTAATTATTTAGAAAATTTTTGAGTTCCAAATTCTCTTTCTCCCTGTTGTCCCTCCCCAAGAAAGCAAGACATTTGATATACAGTTATCCCTTCTATATTACAATCTTCCCCATCCTGATTTAGATATATCACAGAGTCAACATAAGAAATAAAACAGAAATTTGGAGCGAGTTTTGTAGAAATTTCAAATAACACACTAAGGCCAGCAGAGGACACAGAAAAAGTTCAAAAACTCAGAAATGCATATAAAATATATAAATATGTATAGGTATAATACATATATATGTCTATATGTGTGTATACATGTATTTTACTGTGTAACATCAACACAAATTTTATAATAAGGTATTGTAAACACTCCATTAAAGAAAAAGAAAAAAAAAAATCAGACCTTCTCTATGAAAGGAAGACCAAAAAAATTTACGTGGATTTTCCACTTTCATCCCAACCCTGCAATGTGGAAGGAATAATTGTAGATTATCTATTTTTAATCATGCAAAATGAATTTCTGTATTAGTCATATTGGGAAAGAAAACACAAAGTACCCCAAGAAAATTAAAGAAAGTTTTAAAAAAAGACTGTTTCAATCTACATTCAAACTCTATCAGTTCTTTCTCTGGAGGTGGAGAGCATTTTTCATCACAAGTCCTTTGGCATTGTCATGGATCATTGATTTTAGCTATATCATCTTAATAAATTGAGTGTATATTCAAGAAATCCAGGATCTGATAAGCCTGGCAAGCATAAAGGTTCCTAATCTGGGTTTTGGGAACTCGTTTAAAAAATATATTTTGCTATCTGTATTGAAATATAATTGGTTTCCTTTGTTATACAAGTATTTTATTTTATGCATTTTAAAGTGATATTCTGAGAAGGGATCCATAGACTTTGCTAGGCTTCCAAAGGGATCCAAAACACCAAAAAAATGTTAAGAACCCTTAGTCTAGAGTGCCAGGTTTAAGTGGCACCCCTTAAATTGATGCAGTTTTCTCCTGTCTATAAGTGCTTGCCCATGTGGTCTGCCTCCTATGTCTTAAGTAGGATATCAGCCACTTCGTAAGAAAAAGATTCTTGCTGTGTATCCCACCTTGTCCCTTTTACCATTCTCCTTGCCCCCACGTGTAAACCTTCCACTTCTCCCCCACCTCTTGCTCTGGGATGAGTATTAGAATTAATACTACCACCCTAGTGTTTGAAATAGCAAAGAATTAGAGAATGGCTATCCATTTGAGAATGGCTGTACAACTTGTGGTATAGCAATGTGATGGAAAATAACTACTTATAATACAAGAAATGATGACTATAAAGAATCCTGAAAAATCTGTGAAGAATTGTATGAAATGATAGGATTAAGAAAGCAATATTGAAAAACAATTTATGTAATTACCACAATAATATGAAGTTTTAAAATAGGAAAGACTTTAGAACTCCAATAAAAACAGTTCTAATTGTGACTTCAGGTGGCAAATAGTAAAAAATGTCCCTTACTTACCTCTTGACAGAATGATTAATAATAATAATAAATATAGGCAATATGTATTTCTTAAATGTATGTATATCTCTCTTTCAGGTTTGTACATGTTATTCATTTGATCTTCACAATAACCCTCTGTTGAAGGTGCTATTATTTTTCCCATCTTACAGATGAAGAAACTCAGGCTGAGACAGGTTAGATGAATTGGCCAAGATCACACAGGTGTCTGAAAGTATCTGAAGAAGGATTCAAACGGAGATGTTCCTGTCTCCAAGGCCCTTATTTTATTCATTGTGCCACACAAGTATACTGGTATAAAAAATCTGTAGATTTTTTAGAAATGAGGCATAAATTGCCACATATAGCCAAAGTATTGTTTTTTTTTTAAATTGTACTTCTTTATTACATGGAATAATATTTGAGAGGGAAGGAGTCATTCACAAGAGAAAGTGACATGAATAAATCCATCATTAAGACATCTTTAAAAATTAGAGCATGGGGGGAGCAGGGAGGAGACAAGATGGTAGAGAGTAGAGGTCTTTGTCTGAGCCCTTCCTGGCTTCCCTCAAATGAATATCAGATCAAGCCTCTCAGTTGTTTGGAGTGAGAGAACCCACAAATATTTAGAGTGTAACAAATTTCCAGGAAGATATTTTGGAAGAACTTCAGAAAAGGTCTGCCTTAATCAAGAGGGAGAAGACATGGCCTTGCACAGGTGCAGCAGCAGGGAGACCCAGGGCAGAGATGCCCCATACATGGGAGGAGGGGGGCTCTACTTGGAAGCTGTGAGCCAAAATACAGTAGCATTGGTTACTCTGTCCCAGTCTGCCAGTGGATTAGCACACCATCTGTGAGACCCCTGAACCCCAGCATAAGTAGAACTTGGCCATGCCCACCCAGCCCAGGAAGGAAGATGGTAGGCCCAGGACAGCCTGAAGTCACTGTCACCTGTAGAGGAAGTTTGGGACAATCTCCCTTTTAAACTATCTCAACCTTTAAAAATGAGCAAAAAAGAGAAAAGAGCTCTGACCATAGATGGCTATTATGGACTCAGGGAAGAACATCAATTAAACCCCGAGGACATTAAAGGCAAAACATCTCCAGATAAAGCCTCAAAGGGTGATGTAGGTTGTTCTCAAACTCAAAAGGCTCTCTTAGAAGAATTGGAAAAGGTTCTTAAAAGAGAGTTAAAAGAAAAATGGGGAAAGGAAGTGAGAGCTTTGGAAAAGTAAACAAATTGTTTGAAGAAAACAACTCTCTAAAAAATAGATTTGGTGAAATGGAAAAAAAATCTAATGAATGTAAAAGTTCAATTGGCCAAATGCAAAAGGAACTTAAAAATTAACTAAATAAAATAATTCACTAAAAATTAGAAGTGAACAAATGGAAGTGAATAACAATGAGAAGTCAAGAATCAGTCATAAAAAACCAAATAAAATGAAAAAAAAATAGAAGAAAATATAAAATATCTCATTTGAAAAAACTGACCTGGAAAATAGAAGCAGGAGAGGTAATCTAAGAATTATTGGACTATCTGAAAACCACAATGAACAAAAGAGTTTAGACAGCAATTTCTAAGAAATCATCAAGGAAAACTGGTATCTTAGAACCAGAGGTTAAAATAGCCAATGAAAGAATTCACTGATCACCTCCTGAAAAAGATCCCTCCAGATGAAAACTCCAAGGAATATTGTAGCTAAATTCCAGAACTATTGAATCAAGGGGGAAAATACTGCAAGCAGCCAGAGAGAAACAATTCAAATATCAAGAAGTCACAATCAGCATTGCCCAGGACCTAGCAGGTTCCACTCTAAAGGATCAAAGGACCTGGAATATGCTATTCTGAAGGTCAAAGGAGCTTGGATTGCATCCAAGAATCAACTACTCAACAAAACTAAGTATTATCTTTCAGGGGAAAATATGGATATTCAAAGAAATAGGAGACTTTCAATTATTTTTTATGAAAAAACCAGAGCCAAACAGAAAATCTGATTTTCAAATACAAAACTCAAGAGAAACATAAGAAGATAAAAAAGGAGGAAAAAATAGAGCATCAACTTATTCCCACCGTCTGTGATCATCCCATAAATTTATGTCCTAAATTCTCTTCTCTTCTCTTCTCTTCTCTTCTCTTCTCTTCTCTTCTCTTCTCTTCTCTTCTCTTCTCTTCTCTTCTCTTCTCTTCTCTTCTCTTCCTAATACTCTCTCCAACAGTGATTTCATCATTGTCAGTAGATTCAGTTTTTGTCCTTTAAAAATTATCTCTCAATTCTATGTATCGGGTCCGAATTTCTCTCCCTAACTCTGAGAAGATATTGGCAACTTCCTGCTGTAATCATCTCAAAATCATGAAGTCAGAAACAAAAACAAAACCCATTGAATTCTCCTCCAAACTCATCTCTTTTCCATACCTTTGCATTTCTGTTGATACTGTAGTATTGATGCTTCTGATTCACTCAAGTTTATAATATTGGAGAACTTCTGGCTTTTCCTTCTTTTCTCCATCCCGACATCCAAACAATTGCTAAGTCTTGTCAATTTGCAAAATCTTTCCCAACCATGTCCTTCTCCTTCCTTTGACTCAAACCTGAGTCAATCCTTCATTCCCTGTCTCATGAATAGTTGAATAACAATCAATATTCCTGAGACTACCCCCTTGTCCCTCATACTGCTCTCTTCATACTACTGCCAAATTGGTATCTAAGAAATCTTGTCCAGCATCTTCAGTGACTCTTTATTCAGGATAAAGTAAAAACCCAAGTATAGAATGCAAAACCTGCCACAAGCTGACTTCTACCTCCTTCTCAAATCTTCTTCCCCTTTACTTTCTTAATTCACAACAAACTAGCCTGTTAGCTATTCCCTATACTTAACATTACATCTTTCACCTTCTGCTTCCCTCTTGTACCCCACCTGTTTCCATTAACTGGAATTCACTTTTCCCACTAATGCTTCATAGAATTTTCAGCTTCCTGAAAAAGATGACTCATGTATCACTATTCTATTACTACTATTATTGCTACTACTGCTACTACTACTACTACTACTATTACTTATACTACTGCTGCTGCTACTACTACAACTACTGCTACTACTATTACTACTACCACTACTACTGCTACTATTACTACTACTACTACTGCTACTACTACTACTATTACTACTGATACTACTACTTCTATTACTACTGCTGCTGCGACTACTACTACTATTATTATTACTACTACTACTATTACTTATACTACTACTACTACTATTACTGCTATTACTACTACTACTATTTTTACCACTACTTTTCCTCCTCCTCCTTGTCCTTTTCCTCTATTACTACTATTTCCTATATTACTACTATTACTGCTGCTGCTGCTGCTGCTACTACTAGTAGTGGTACTACTACTACTACTACTACTACTACTACTACTACTACTATTACTATTTACTGCTACTTCTGCTACTGCTGCTGCTGCTGCTAATACCGCTACTGCAATTACTACTATTTCTACTGCTACAATTACTTTTACTAACAACTAGAACAGCAGCAATAAAAACTAGTTTTCATATAGTACTTTAAATTTTGCAGAGTGCCTTATTTTGTACATGTTATCCCATTTGATCCTTACAATAGCTCTCCAAGATAGGGTCTATTATTACCTTCATTCTAAAGATGAGGAAACTAAAACTAAAAAAGAATTATGTGATTTATCCAGTATAACACTATTAAGTGTCTAAAGCCATATTTGAAGTCAGATCTCTTTGAGAGATCGGTTTTCAACCTTCTCTTTGTCCCCTGTATCATCTAGAGCAACCACTGTTGTTTTCAGAAACATATATGTGGTATAGGGGAATAGAGAAAGAACTGGCCTTAGAGTCAAGAGGACTCAGAAACTTATTTGTGATCCTTGGCAAATTAATTAACCTTGTTGTGCCTCCTATCCAAAAATGAAGGAGTTAGACTCAGTGAGCTGTATAATCCTTTGATAAGTTATCTCTGTCATAAAAATGAGAAAACCAAGGTTAAAAAGAATAAAAGAATTTAAGTTTTAGAACTGGAAAAAAAACCTTAAAGGCTATTAAGTTCAAAATTCTTCTCTCCTTATCCCCATCTCACAGATAAGGAAACTGAGGACATAGCTGCCATATGGGTTTGTTTTGCTTGATGAGGGTTTTTTCTTTCTCTCAGTTTTTAATTTGGGCAGGGGTTATAAGCGTAGCGCTAGCAACAGTGAGGCAAGAAAAACAGGCTGCTGAAAGATTTTTTTCAATGTGCAGAAGAGAAAAGAAGGAAACTTGAAAGAAGTACAATCAGGAAAATTTTGAAATTAATGTGTAACATATTATGCTTTATTTTAAGCAAGGGGTATAAAATTGAGATTCATAGTTTCTGGGAAAAGAAAACCCTCTTTTATATTTTACTATGTATATAGCAATGCTTTCCTTTGAGGAACAACTATTATGAACAACTAGAACAGCAGCAATAAAAACTAGTTTTCATGTAGTACTTTAAATTTTGCAAAGTATTTTATTTTGTACATGTTATCCCATTTGATCCTTACAATAGCTCATAATATAGCAGCAAGCTGGCATAGTGGATGGAGCAATGGACTTGGAGTTAGGAAGAAACATCTTCCTAAGCTCAAATCTAGACTCAAACACTTACTAGTTGTAATTTAGAATGGACAAGGTCATCCCTTCATACTGGGCTACTGCCAGTCATCTTGACTTTTGTTTTACCACTGGATTTTGCTAACTCTAGAGAAGAGAGTGAGGCTGATAATTTTGCCCAGTTCTACTTCACTTAAATCTAATTCATGTGCCAGTCAAGACATCACCATCTGGATGTCTTTGATCCTCTTCAAGAATGAAAGATGCATGACAACAACAGCTGCCTCACCTGGGGCAAGTCACTTAACCTCTGCCTAAAACTGGAGAAGGCAATGGTGAACCACTCTAATATCAAGAAAACCTGATGGACAGTTGGGCCACGTGTTATTGAAAAGTCAGACAGGACTGAACAACTAACCAACGAAAAGTTTAGAATAAAAAAATACTTTCTAATAAAGAAGAAACAAGCACAAAAAGGGAAAGTCATTTCCCTAAGACCATATAACTAGTAAGGCATCTGAGGTAGGATTTGAATCCAGATCTAATATTATCTCTATGCACCTCTTCTTCACTGCACCATTCTGTGAATCATGAAAGATTGTGATTTGCCCATATCATATAGCAGAGACAGAAATCCAGCCCAGTGTTCGTCTGACTATATTACTCTGCCTGAAATTGTTTGAAATGTCACTAGGCCTCTTGCATTGACACTCAGTGAACAGAAAAGCTGCTTATCAAATGTCAGAACTGCTGCTGTTACAGCATTTGCACCAGAACAAGCCAAAGCATACAAAGGAACTGTGGGGAAATCCCTTGATGGAACAGAATGGGAACACCACTTCCCTTGGGCTCCAACATTGCCCAGAGCAGCAGGTAGGCACTGGCTAATGAGGAAGTCCGGTGTCCTGCCCTGGATATCCTGGAAACTCAGAGAAAGCTTGGCAGGCAACCACTAACTATTTGAAGTCAAGTCTGATAAAAACATATGCAATCAACCGACTGAAGCCATCAATCAGATCTGTATGTGCGATTCTGGAACGAGCTCAAACCCGGTTTGAAAAATGAAGAAGTTGCCTTTCCGGCAACACTGGCAGAAGGCATGACTCTCAAGCTGTCCAAAGACTGCAGGAAAAGAGAAATGTTGGGGAGAAAAAAAGGATTTCTTGCCAGCCATGACAATACTGCTTGACCCTGGCTTAGTAGGAAGGATGCAAGCATCCCAGTGCTTTTTCAAATCTCAGATCTGGGCTCAGGACCAGAATGAAAGTACACTGGGGGTGGGATGTTCTCTTCCAGAATACTCTGACCATCAAAGAATTTCCGAGTAGCTGGTGCTTTAAATGGAGAATGCCCAAAGGCTCATACTTTATTTTTCTACCTTTGCAGGTATATTACTTGGGACTTTTGTCGCTTCTGTTCAGTTATGTTCAACTCTTCATGATCCCATTTGGGGTTTTCTTGGCAAAGATGCTGGTCTAGTTTGCCATTTCCTTCTCCAGCGCATTTTATATATGGGGAAACTAAGACAAATAGGGTTAAGTGACTTGCCCAGAGTCATATAGCTGGTGAGTGTCTGAGGCTGAATTAGAATTCATGAAGATGAGTCTTCTTGACTACAGGCCCTGTGCTTTATGAACTATGGCATTCCCTAGCTGCCCCTTATTCGGAATTATAAACCATCATTTGCTAAATAATATTGAATAATAGACCAGTTGGTAGAAGAGACCTTAACAATTCTCTAATCCGTCACCTCTCATTTTATAGATGAGGAAACTGAGGAAGAGATGATCTGATTGTCCAATTAAGATATTACAACTTGAATCCAGACTTTCTGACTCCAAATACAGTGTTCTTTTTCTACTACATCACACTGCTTCTCCCAGAGGGAGAATAAGGAATTTGAATGGGAGGGGATATTAGAAATTATAGAATCTAAATTTTAGCATTAGGAGGAACCTTATGAACCATTGGAGCCAATCCTTTCATTTTATAGATTAGGAAACAGTTCCATTAAGTTCACATGACCTGCTTAAAATCATACAAATAGTAAGTGGTAGAATCTGGTTATTGTGGGCTTACAAATCCCAATTTCTGCTCCATCATGCTGTCTCATTCCTCTATAGCTTCTCACTGTCTCTTCACATCGAAAGTAGATTCTGCATCTGTTCACATTAAAAATGGCTTCTAAATTTGGCCACATAGACCAGAGATATCCTAGCAAATACCAAAATGTCATTGAAAATTCAATGAAATTCATTCAAGAAAATTCAACTAACATTTACTAAGCACCTAATAAGCAAAAGCACTCTGTATGTATGTGTGTCCAATAGAAAGTAAGACATTCAAATAAAAATTAAGTACATTTTTTCATATTGTAAAGCTATTTCATTGTGGAAAAGCATCCTAAAACTACATCTATTTCAGTATATTAATCAAGAGTCATTCAATCAGCCAACCCCCAAAATGGAAGAGGGTCACAGCCCAATCCATTTTATTGTGGCACTTGGAACCAGTGGAGGAGATGGGTCATAATGTTCAAATCCTCATGATTACACTAAGATATAAAGTAAATGCTTGACTTACTGGACCAGAGTCACCAAGGAGGTATTAGAAATAAAATAATGATTTCTTTTTAACCACATAATTAGCATCATGGTAGTAGGGAGAGAAATGAATTTGGAATTGAAGGATTCCAATTCAGAGAGGAGGTGGGATGTAATAGAGAGTGCACTGGACTTGAACTCAGAAATACATGGTTTCAAGGACTAGTTCAGATCCCTCCTCACTGTATGACATGAGAAAATCACTAAAACTCTCTATGTTTCCCTTTATTCATCTATAAAATGAGCCTGTTTGAGTGAATGACTTCTAAGGTCTTTTTTACATACAAGGGGATGAGGTTCCTTTTAGCTCTAAATCTGATCTCATATCAAATGGTTTTTATTATCTTATCTTTTACAAGCAATGATGAAAAATAGTATGTAAATAGCACTTTAAGGTTGGTAAAGTATTGGCTTTTTGGTATGTTTTACCTCATTTAATCCTCATAGTTATATAAGCTTAGGACTAGGAGCATTATTAGGGAGTTAGATAGCTTCGTGAATAGAGCCTGGAGTCAAGAAGACTCATCTTTCTGAGTTGGACCTTGGTCTCAGACACTTAATAGCTATGTGGTCCTGGGAAAGGCACTGAACCCTGCTGTCTCAGTTTCCTTATTTGTAAAATCAGTTGGAGAAAAGTAAATGGCAAACTACTTCAGTGTCTTTCCCAAGAAAACCCCAAATGCCATCATGAAGTGTTAGATACAAATGAAAAATGACTTAGCAATTAAACAATAAAATGGGCATTGTTATCCCCATCTCAGATATAAGAAAACTGTTTAAATCCATGATTACACAGAGAATAAGTGTGAGAGTGGAGATTTAAATTCAGCTTGCTCTCTCTCAACTTCTAGTGCAATTCTCTGCTGCAAAGATCCTTGACCTCCAGGACTTATTTCCTTCATGTGTAAAAGAAAAGATTTAAACTAGATGGAAGCTTCCTTCCAGTTCTTTCTCCTTGAACTCCTTGAAATAATATTAATAGCTGAACAGTTGAAACATCCATTAGTATAAGTTTCCTGTTACCAAAATGTGTCCAAAAAGGTCCTGAAGCTATTAATTTTGTTCAATATTAAGAATGACTTCAAATTCGTGAAAACATGCTTCTAGCTTTTGTGGAAAGAGTAAGAATGTGAAAGGAAAAGAAATTTCAAAGGAGATCTGGAGGATTTTAAATGCTAAACAATGTATAAACAATGAATATTCAGTCATGAACAACTCTGTGAACATATATGGGATTTTCTTGGCAAAAACATTGTAGTGCTTTGTCATTTCCTTCTACAGCTCATTTTACAAATGAGGAACTTAGACAAACAGCATTGAATGACTTGCCTGGAGTCACACAACTAGTCTCTGAAGTCAAATTTGAACTCAGGTCTTCTTGGCTCTAAGCTGGGTGCTAATCCATTGAGCTACATAGCTACCCCAAAATTGAATTTAGAGAGAGGAAATTGGACAAGTTTTGAGAAGAAGTGAAAGGAAAGAAAAGTGGAGAAGTATTTGTTTTGAATGAATGCTAGTGATGAAGGAGAAAGACTCCCAATCAAGGACCTAAAGAGAAGGAAACAAAAGAAAATCAAGGAGAAGAAGAGAAACCAAAGGAAAAGAAGCTGGGGGTGGGGGTGGGGGGGAAGGAGGTCTCCAGAGGGAAAAGGAAATGAGGGGGGGAGTAAAAAGACAAGATAAGTAAAACAAGTTGATAAGAGCTGAGTAAGACAAGGAAAAGGAAGCTGGGCATTCTGTCAAGGTGCTAACAAGGTGAAATGGTGCTAATGAGGAGAGAATAACAACTTGGAAGATGAAAATATCTCCCCCCACAAACCCCATTCCAACCCTAAGCAATTTGCCAGAGCAATTCTTTGAGTAATCTCCTAGCAAGATTGACAAAGGACTAGGAATCCCACCTTCAACAAGTATGGAATATATGCAGGGAAAAAATTGCAGACTTGTGTATTAGGGCTATCACTTTGTCAGCTATGTGGAGAAAGAATTGGAGAGAGGAGAAATAAATAGGGAGAACAATTAAGAAGCCTGAACTAGCTATGAGGGGACAGAAAGAGAGAGGTATGAGAAGGTCCTGAAAGTAGCACTTGTTTCCCAAAGAATGATGTAAATCCACAGATGACTTTAGGTGAGAGATCACACAATAAAAGACCTGCACAATATCTGATGGCGGTCATGATTGTTGTTTTTTGTGCTGTATCTTCCCAATTTGCTTATATATACTTATATATAATAATATCACTTTCTTTTAAGGTCATGGACCTTAATTTTTCCATTGTATTTTTCCATTTGTATTTTTTCCATTGCATTTTTTTCATTTTTTCCAATTTTTCCATTCTATATGCAATAATTATGATACATTTTAACACTTATCCTTACTAAGCATATCACCTGTTGGACATGTAGCAATGATTTTGAATTCCATTTCTAACACAATAGTGACCCAGTTTTCTTATCTATAATTTAGGGATGATAATGATTTCTATGTCTAACTCACAATCTTCCTATGAGAACAAATAAAACAATACGTGTAAAACTCTTAAAAAAAAAAAAAGACCTGCACAAAGTAGGTTTAACAAACATTACTTGACTGATTGATTGGGGAAAGCGACTCATAGCACAGTGTTAGTCAATGATTTCCTTTTACAAGATTTTAAGGCAGTTGTCTATAAACTACAAATAAAATAGAGAAATCTGATACTTTCCTAGGACAGCTATCCAGGACAAGGTAAAGAGTTTCTTAAGATTTGTTCTGGTAACAGAACTAGATGATGACTACTCATTTCTGATAATTCCTATGCATACAAAGGATACAGTCAAAAGGAATCCAAATAAAGATACTAAAGATTAAAATGTTTTGAGAAAGAAACTGAAAATATCTGGCACAGAAAATGTTTTCAACCCTATAGTCATCAAAGACTATGACTTAAGGAGAGAAAAGCAGATTGGGGAAGTATGAATGGTTGCAAAGATGGGGTCCAAGAATGGAATGTAGATTTCTGTATTACAGTTTAATTATGGGAATAACAAAGGCCTGGCTAAAGTTAGTAAGACTAATTATGTAGAGATTTTATAATTCATTTCTTAGTATTCTCACTGGCTTTTTAAAGAAATAAGTCAAATAACAATGGGAAAATGTTCAATTCTTATTTTAACCTTTATTTATTGGGAAAGCTTTTAGAGTTTTCCCAATACAAATAATGCTACCTTTTGGCTATAGATATATGCTTTCTCTCATATTACAAAAGGATCAGGTTATTTCTCCATCAATTGAAAAAATCACATGGTATTGGATAACATTTGTTTTTAGTATGATTAATTAATTAGACAATAAGATATATGAAGTATTTGAGCTGAAATCTGGGAGACTTGAGTTTAGGCAAATCCAAACACGTACTTGTTATGCTATACTGGATAAGTCACTTAAGATTTTCCCAGCTCAGTTTCCTCATCTGTAAAATGAGGGTAATAATAGAATCTCCCTCATAGGATTGTTGTAAGGATCAAATGAAATAACACATAAAGTACTTTAGAAACTCAAAGTGCTATATAATGCTACTTATTTTTATAGTAATTATTTTTCTAACATTGTACCATCCTTCTATCAATTATAATAAATTTAGTTTGGTCACATATTTGGGGCTGAAGTAATTTTGCTGAGAATATATCTAAAATCATATTCTTTTTCACTATGTTATTTTTCTATAACTTGTTCTTTGACTCATTCATTTGATATTTCAATGTTATTTTTTCACTCAGGTCTACAGTTTTTTTTCTTCTGAATTAATTATTATTAACAAGTAATACCTTCAACCTGCCATGGGGGGGAGGGGGTGGGGAGAAGGAGGGGAAAAATTGGAACAAAAGGTTTTGCAATTGTCGATACTGAAAAATTACCCATGCATATATCTTGTAAATAAAAAGCTATAATATAAAAAAATAAAAAAATTTTAAAAAACAAGTAATGCCTTGTATTAATTACTATTTTAGTGAATTATGCCTATCAAAGATGTATCTAGTGTTTCTCCTTTTTTTATTTGCCAAAATGGCCCTGTCCCAAAGAGATCAATGACAGAAAGGCTCTATATGTGGCGATGTATCATTCCCCAAACACGTCCATTTAGGAAAAGTGAAGGGGAATAAACACTTATTAAGTGCCAACTATATGCCAGGCAATGTGCTTAGCATTTTAGAAACATCATCATATTTGATTCTAACAACCATCCATTGAAGCAGGTACATTGATTGATTGATTGGTGGGTGGCTTAACAAATTGTGCTGTATGAATATTATGAAACATCATTGTGTCAAAATGAATGGCGATTATGAAGAATTCAGAAATCAATCATGCTTAAATCCATTACGACTATTCCCACTGACACAGCAACTGGAAATTTCTTTCTTTTTATATTCTGGTCTACCATAAACTTTATACCACATGAAAAGACTTTCTAGTCTTATATTTCTAGCATTATATTTAAAAGAGAAAAGATAAAGTGCTAATTCAGAAATAATTTACCAGGATGATCAATCCATCAACAATCAAGCATTTGTTAAGCACTTTCTATCTTCTAAGCTGACTGTCCTTAAGAAGCTTCTATTTTAGTGGATAAAAGAAAATAGAAACACACAGAAATTGAAGATGGATAGAATTAAACTGGTCTCCTAAACTCCAAATTGTGTGCTACTTCAATTCTTTCATTTAATCTTTAAAGTTCCTCAGGCTTACTCCAGCCTTATTTTATCTATGGTTTTTAGAGTTAAAAGAGGGCTCTGAGGCCCATTAGTCCAGTCCCTACATGGTGGCACTGAGTATACACAGGGCATTTATATGTTTCCTAACATCTAAAAGGATGGATGGAAAGCTGAATAAAGATTGGAGAGATAACTTCATATTGCTATGATCAAAGATATTGTGGCTGAGGACTGCAGAAACCAAGTGACCAGAGACTCTAGTCAAGGAACTATTGTTGCAATTACAGCTTCCTGATAATGAAGTTCTCAGCTACTCAGAACTATAGGTGTGTGCAACACATTACTTTCTTGTGGGCGCCTGGGGAATTGTATTTGTTAGGGCAAACATTTATTAAATATTCAATCAAAAGGGCATTATTTTTATTCATCACACAAGTTAAGCAACTACAACTTAATTAAAAAAAACCTTAACAATGAAATTTTAGATCCACAAGATGAATACTCACAGGTGGTAGAAGGAGACTGCCTCAAGAAGACTGCAGAAATGCAGAATGAACAGAGATTATGTTTAAACAAGAAGAGGAACTGAGTCACTAATTAACAAAGGTAATAGAATTGTTAGGACTATGAAGTAGAAACTTCTCTTCCCACCCTCCCCATTTGTACTGAGCATGGGGTCTCTCTTAACATATACCAATGATATTGTAATATGGGTAGATACCCATAAAGGTGATCTTTTTGGAGTCAATATTTGAGTAACATTTGGTGAGTAGGGAAGGAGGCAAGGTACTTACAAATGTCACAGTTGAAATTGAAACAGGATAGAGTTTATTGAATATTGCAATGGGGTTTCAGCTCCAACAGGAAAGTTAGACTTGAACTCTGCATGTACAACAACTAGTTCTTCCTTGTGAAGTAGGAGGAACATAAAACTCTTTTCCTGGAATATCTGATGAATAGTATTGAAAATAACTGGTAAGTTAGACCAGGGGATTCATTTTTTTAAACCATCAGTGATCTTGAAGCTGTAGTGAATTACAATAGTAGTAGTCAAATAGGTTATTATAATCCACATACACATTTGAGCACTTTAAAGATGCATGGAATTGTCCGATACGAATTCAATTTTTGTGTAAGGGAGAATTTTTGGGAAAGGCATCATATTTCTTGTGCCAAAAATTTGTACAACAGTGACATAAAGACTAGAGTTTAGTAGTGATCTGTCTGACCACCAAAGGGTTAATAGTATTCCTATAGATCCACATTTCAGAAAATCATTCCCCTTTTCATGATCCTATCCTACTGTTTTTAAACAGTTTATCCTTGTCTTGTTAAGTTGTCCAGACAGCAGAAATCAATTATTTCAATCTTATACTTGAACAGTAGAAAGAGAGATGGTCTAAAAATTGCCTGACAAAATTTGGACATTGTAATTGCATTCACCACTCATTCTAATTCTATATTGGAATGTTATTTAAAACATAAGTTTATATTTTATGCTCCATTCCCTTGAGAAGTTACCAAAGATATGAATGTCGTTATCGAGAAAGATCAAAGTATTAGACTTTTTAAAAGTTAAAACAATGGGGGGGGGTCGCAGCTAACTGGTGCACTAGCCCTGAAGTCAGGAGAACTCTAGCTCAAATCTGACCTCAGACACTTAATACTTCCTGGCTGTGTGACCCTGGGCCAGTCAGTTAACCCCAACTGCCTCAATGGAGGGGAAAAAATGGATGCAATGATGTTTAAAGATGGCAAAAATTCAAATGGAAATCCCATCAAATCTATTAATCATCCACCACATGGTAACATAATTTATAATTCACCAAGGTAATGCATGCTATTGAGTTGATCAAGGTACTAAAGATGAATTCAAGTCTACATGAATGTGCTTTAGATGGATTCTGAAATAGACCAAATTTTCTTAGTTGGTTGTTGCAGATAATCGAAAGGACTGATATTTACAAAATGTGTTTTCATATTCAGGTTTCTAAAATGATCCTGGAGCTCAATTAATGAGCTCACTCAAAGATGTGGGTGAGAATTAGGAAGACATTAGAGGAAAGTACATTTTTGAAAATATATTAAATTTGAATTTTTATTTCTTATATTTAACTTTAACTTACATTATTTTCTACTATTTAATCATTTTCAGCCATATTTGACCCTTCATGGTCACATCTGGGTCTGTTTTGGAGAGGCAAGATGGATGGTGGCCCATATTAAGGTAGTCTGCTTTTTCCTTTTCCCTTTACATATGAGGAAACTGAAGCAAACAGGGTTAAGTGATTTGCTCCAAGTCACACAACTAAAAAATAATACCTGAACTCTGGTCTTTCTGACTTCAAGCCCAGCATTTTATCCACTGCACCACCTAGCTGCCTCAACTTATATTATCAGTGCAATGATAAATCAGCATACCAAATATGGACTAATGAAATTTGTAATACATTTTTCAACCAATTGTTTATATAAATAGGAACTCAACTTTTTTTTTTTTTTTTTTTTTTTTTTTTTGCCTACGGCCCCACTCACTATGTTCCCTATTTAGGTGCAGTTTTTAGCTTAGTTTCTCATTTAGTTTTAATGGAATACTTATGTAATTCTAGATACTTTCTATAATAACTTCTGACTAGAATAATCACAATATAGAGTGAGGTGGGAGAGCCAAAAATGCCAAAAGACAAACCTCACAGGCTTTATATTAATTTTTCCTAGGACTGTGTCTGATTATGGGTATTTGTCTGAATAATAGTGGCCAAGGTCACATCTTCCCTACAAACTTTTCTTATATCATCAACCTTTACCAATCAAGGAGGAACCCAACTCTCCCTTACCCCCCCCCCCACAGAAAAACAAAACAAAACTCATTTTTACAGAAAATGTAAATTAATAAGTTTGGGGTTTTATTGTTTTCTGTTCACACAATGCCAAAAAAAAATGTGTTCGAGATTTCCAAGTCTGCCAGTACTCAGCCCCTAACTAAACTAACTAATATTTTAACTGAAATGACTGAGCTAATTGAATTGACAATTTACTCTACGTTTTGGTTTCTATAGACATAAGCTTCACAAATCAAATAGAGCTTATTTCAATTAGTACACAGAATCAGAATTACGGAACTCAGGGCTCTTGAAGACCATTCCAATTCTTTCACTTTTCAAATGAGGAAATTGAGTCCTCGAGAAGTTGACTGACTTAGCTAAGGTCACATAGTTAGTAAATGGAAGAATCAGATTTATTGTTTTGGACTAATTTGCTATATTGTGGGACTATATAGCTGTTTTGGTCCCCATATATGTGCTGCTATAGAATCAATTATGGAGATCCTAGTAGATTATTCTGATGATTTAATAGTAAAGCTCTCTGATCTGTTTTAACAGCCATTCATTTGGCTTGTGATAATTACTCTTATTATAATTGGAATATCTAAGAAGCTATGTGGAACATAAATATGATGCTAATATGATAATTTAATCTGCTTCTGTTTCCCTGACTCAACCAAATCTGATCTCAATCTATTGCTTTTAATATATTTTATTTTATTTTTTATATTTTATTTCTCACATTCCTCAATTAATGAACTGAGAAACAGCTTTGGCACAATGGAACCCAATGGGCATTGAACCAGAGGTTCTGAGTTTGAGAGTTGGTTCCCTTATTTCCCAACTGTATGACCTTGGTCTTAATTGAGCTTCAGTGTCTTCATCTTCTTACTTCATAGAGTTGTTATGAAGTACAAATGAAATAAAGTACCTGATGTCTGATAAAACTTTCAGTGCCAAATAGATACATAATAGCTAGTATTATTATTTATACTCCCAAGCACTTTCTAGCAGCAGAAATGTAATGAACATTAGAAACAGTTAAATGTGGAAACGGGTAAATAATTTGGATAAAATACATGTAGAAAACAAAGTTTCTATGTTTTAAAAAGACGTGGCTCTCCTTACGTTGGAAAGATTTGTTCATTCTCCCTGCCTCAAATATCTTCTCATTACAGCCTACCCTTTATTCAGCTATCAAATTGATTTTCCTAAAGCCTTGGTCTGAACATGTCACTCTCCTATTCAATAAACTCCAGCAGCTTCCTATTATATTCCAGAATAAAATATAAAATCCTCTGGTTATAAGCTTTTCATAAACTGGTCTCTTCCCACTATTTCAATCTTCTAATGCCTCAGTCACCTACATGTATTCTCTGATGTGGTGCAGCCCTTAGGAATGACCCCAAGATCACATTACCTTGGGAGTGAGGTAGTTAGAAATGATGTGTTTCTTCCCTGAGGTCATCCTGCCTCAGTTTACTCTATATGACCAGAATTGTAAGTCCACAAATATTGTGGGCTGTCAGGTGACAGCCTGTTGGTCAGTGATAAAGGGGTTTCTGGGACTAATGAGCAATAATAATGAGGTGTTTAAAATTAATGCAGGTGTAGAACAAAACTGTGTGTCTGTCACTTGGTCTAGTGATATTTTAAGCTTAAAAACACATCTCTAGAAGGTTCCCCCATGAGCTCTGTCCAAGGAATCATGGGTACTGCACTTGCATACAAAGTCAAACCAGACCTCTCTTCAACTCCATCTCTAAGCCAGAGAGTGACACGAAGTCCCTGATTTCTCTTACTTTTCCCTATAAATTTACCTTTCCATTCCTGGATCTTTGTTAATTTCTTTTAAAAATTTAATCTGCTTTAAATGGTGTTATAATTATAATAAACTTTGACCCTTGACTTGGAGATGGATCTGAATCTGCAAATTATTTTGAGACACCTCATGATACCAGTCTGGAACATTAACATTTTGGGGTCCCCCTTGAGCCCTGCAGCATACTACCTAACTCTATGCAGTTTTACTAGCTGTCTTCTGTGACTGAAATTTTCCCCTTCCTCACCTCCATTTCCTGGCCTCTCTGATTTTTTCCAAATCCCTAAAGTCCCTAAAGTTTTCACAAGAAGACTTTCTCATTCCTCTTTAATCTTAGCATCTTCCTATCGTTATTATTTCCAACTTATTCTGAATATAGCTTGTTTGAATAAAGTTGTCCACACGTTGTCTCTCCCATTAGATTGTAAATTTCTTGAGAGCAAAGACTCTGTTTTGCCTTTCTCAGTATCCCCAAAGTTTTGAACAGTTCGGGGCATACAGGTGCTAAACAAATGCTTGTGGACTTGATGATATCATATCTCATGAGAGATGGTTTTCTTCCTTTTTTTTACTCAATTCAAAGTGCAAAAATGTTTAGGTTCTCTACAATACAGGTTGTAATGGCATTTAGGATTCTATTCTCCTTTCCTTCCTCTCCTCTTCCCAGATTTAGAGATCCATCAGTTTGAACTCTAGCCTTGCAAGACTAAATCTTGGGTTCCCCATATTCTCTCAATGACAGACACCATTAAGGATAGCATGGGCCATGATTGAATCAGAAAGGTAATATTTTTGCCTAAATATCACTGTAAAATTTCTGAAACAAAAATAAATCATGAAATTCTGAACACAGAAAATACGCAGCACTCCAAAGTTAATCCTCATCAGTAAAATGGGGTCAATCATATCTGAGCTACCAACTTTCAGGGTTGTTGTGAGGGAAGTGCTTTGTAAACCTTAGAACATTACAGGCCCATGAATTATTATTCTATGAGGAATCATCAGATCCATTCATCACTATCAAATTGACTGTTTCATTTAAAATTATTTATGCTTTGATTTTTTCAATAAAAGGAAAGAACAATATGTTATGAACATGTCAGTGAGTAAGTAGTGTAATTTTTCTAGAATTGACCTTGAGCATCATTAGAATAACTGCCCCAAAAATTTCAGCCCTTTCTCCAGACACATGAAGCAATGCTCTTATGCTAGATCTATACCCATTATCTAATATTATGCCATAAAAATTTAAAAATCTGATTTTGTTTTGACTTCAAGCTTACATGGTGGTCATTCATGTTTAAAACTGGTGAAATGAGAAAATCAAGTGTCCATTATCTGTATCATAGAAGAAGCAGCCTGATTATACCAGGCTTCTTCCTCTAAAATGAAGAGGAGAACACAGATAGAAATAGCTAGACTGACTAATGAATCTACCAGAGCACCTATCATTGGAAGAATTTTATTAACTCATGTTTCTTCTTGATTTGGATCAGGAAAGGCTTCCTGTAGGAGGAAGCACTTGGATTTTTAGGAGATTTCATGTGTCCTTTTGACCTGAGTATCAAACTTTTCTGTGTGGGACAGTCAAAAAAGTACTTGCTTTGGGGTCAGAAAAAGTGTGTTTAAAACCCACCACTGATACTATACATATGTGTGTCTATGTATATACACATATATGTATATGTATATGTGCATATGTTTAGTGATAAATATGATATTTCAATATCTTGAGACCTAGAACAAGACTAACACAAAGGATATAGACTTTATAGCTTATACATTTACATCTAGAAGGGACAAAATAGATCAGGTTCAATCCCATCACTTTGCAGATGTAGAAAAAAAGGCCAAAGTCACAAAATGAGTAGACTCTGCCCACTGGGAGCTTACCTTCTAAAAATATCCAAAATATTATTTTTTGATGGGGAAGGAAAACAAGCAAAGGTATTGGGGATTGGTGAACAAATCTACTTTAAGTGCTATCCTTCATTAAGGTGCTTACTTCATTAAATTGTAACAGCTTCAGGTGGTCTCATCTCAAATCCAACTATAGACCACATTATCAAATCAGATAGCTAATTGCTATCTGAAGTAGGATTTGATCTCTGGGTCTTCTGAATCTTAAGTTGAAGGTACCTATTCATTGAGTCATCTAGCTATCTTACTTTCTGATTATTTTACTTTTCTGCTTAAAAACCATCTTAAAAAAAGACCTCTTAACCTGGCTCCATTTCTTTGGACAAGTGACTTTGGACAGACGACTTACTCTATAGCACTGTTTCTTCATCTCACAAAAGGAAGTAATTGGATAAGAATTGGAAAACTCATTCCAAGGTGCATAGGGTCTATAACACTCTGGAGTTTGGCCTGAGATGTAATGGCTGAAAATGTAACGGCAAAATAAATAAATAAATATAGAATAATATAAAGAAAATAAAGAAAAATAGAATAATACATAGATAATGTTACATTTTAAAATTAACCCAATATGTGACTCACAGGAATATTTATGTATGATTAGGGGACCCTGTTCTATTTGAGTATAATGCCATTGATTGGGATGATTTTTTGGATTCTTTCTGAGTCTCGATTCTATGGGGAAAAGAACTTGGATCATCAATATTCTTCATTTCTCCATCCCACTACTTCAAGGCTCACCTGGAAGCTGAAAGAGATCTAAGTTCTTTTTCTCTCTGCAGACCTAGGATATCAATGACCTGGCTAGTGAATCTCATTGAACTAGCATGTAGGAATATTCCCACCGAGGTGAACAGGCAGGTGGAGAAGAGGTTGCTAGCACTCAAAATTTTCAAGTCAAATGGTAGTGAGAAGAAGGAAGAAGAAGATGGTGATCAAGCCTGCCCTTGATGTGCCCCATCATGATGTCATTTGAAGGAACTGAGAGAGCAAGTGATGGTTCTCTTTCAGTATAAGATGTTGTTCTAGGAGTAAGGTGACAGAGAAAGGAGGACACAGCCGGTATGAAGTAGGAGAAATTTAAACTAATAACGCATCCAATGCTACCCTGATCATTCAAGTCATTACTCCTTGGAGACACTCCTTGGGTGCCCCAAATTTATCTTGCTCCCATTAGAGAAAAATCTAATATTTGAGGAGAGTTAGAGTTAGATCAGGTCACTCATGTAATCTACCACAGAGATTCTGCTCTCTTTGCAGGTTTTGGAATAAGCAAACTTCTGAGATTTGGGGCCATCCTTCCCATAGAGGAACTCAAAGCAAGAATGAAAGAGAATCACTTGGGCTGGAGAATGAGGCTTTTAATGTCATTGATTCATTTCTACTAACTGTACAAAGTTAATAATATCTTCAAGGTGTGCAATGCTCTATATATGTTACCTTGTTCAGTCCTCGTGACCTTATTACCTTATATTGTAAGTGCTATTGTTATTCTATTTTTACGGATAAAGAAACTGAGGCAGACAAGGTTAAATGACTTTTCCAGATCACACAATTCAGTTCAATTAATAATAAATAAACATCTATTATGTTCAATGCAAGGATAGCTAGGTGCTTGGCCTGAAGTTCGAATGACCTAAGTTCAAATTCAACCTCAGACACCTACTAACCTTATAACCCTGCGATTTACTTCATCCTGTTCCTCATCTGTAAAATGAGCTGGAGAAGGAAATGAAAAACTATTTGAAAGTGTCTAAAGTTGGATTTGAATTTAAGTCTCCTGACTCGAGATCTAGAAGTCTGTCCTCTGTACCATTTGGCTTCACTGATTTAAAAAACTAAATGAAAACATGTCTGTGTAAAAACTTTAACAGGAAAACAGTAGGAACTATACAAAGGAGGAGGAATCCAATAAACCTTTGACATAATTGGTTAATTCTTACTAAACCCTAGGCAAGGATTCTTCACTTGGCATCTATGAACTTTTTGTTTTTTTACATTTTGATAAATATTTCACTAAAATTTGTTTCCTTTGTAATCCTATGAATTTTACTTTATACATTTAAAACATTTTTTTTTTTTCTGAAAAAGGGTTCACCAGAATGGGCCCAAAGGATCGATGACAGAAAATAAAATGGGAACCTGTATTCTAGAGAGATGATAATAGTGATCTTCCCCCCTCCAAGGAGTCTGAGCCAAGATATGAGTGGCAGCCACCTTGTCAAAGCCAAGGGAGATACAAGAAGTTTGGCACTCATGCCTTCCCTCTGGGGTTGGGTGGTACCTGACAGGACAGGGGAGGATGAACCTGTGATAATCAGGCCATGTTTCTTTGTCCAGACTACTGAAGAGCACATGAATGGTGTCCAAGATACTGCTCCACCCCCCAGTGTCCTGCCCAGACCATGAGAGAGGAAAAAAAGAGCCCTAGGCTTAGCCAATGAACAGCCCAGCTGATAGTCATATCAACATATATGTATAATGCCATCATTTAAGCCTTTTGAGAAAAGTGAAATAATTTATTTTAGGCAATGTGTTTGAAGTGAGAACCTTATCCTATAACTATTTCCTGGATAAATAAAAGGAAAGAAATCTTATTCTATTATTCAGATTTATTTCTGGAGGATATGTGTGCAAGTAGGAAGGGGAAGGGGAGAGCAGTGAGAAAACTGCACAAATCTTTTCCTTTATTTCTGTGCTTGTGAGACTGAACAGCATTCACTAAGACATTGGGGGTTCTAGGAGTGGTCGAATGCTACCTAGAGACTGACTCGGGCTACACTTAGGTTTTGCATTTAACAAACTATAGGGAACAAGCTTATTCATCCTAATTCACAGGAAGCTATAAATCTTTCCCAAACTCACTGCATATTAGAGAGAATGATAAACCTGTGCGCTTTTCTCCTGTATTCTCCTTGGTTGAAAAATAGATTACCTAATGCCTAGAAACAACTGTTTTTCTTTCTATCATGAAGCAAGTAACTCAACCACAGTTCTACCATCTCTCTCTCCTTTTCCCTCCCCTCCACCTCTCTCTCACTCTCCCTCTTTCTCCCTCTCTCCCACTCCCTTTCCTTCTCTCTCTTTCTCTCTATCTCTCTCTTCTTTTCTTTTTCTCTCTCTCTCGTTTTCTCTTTCTCTCTTTTTCATTTTCTTGCTCTCTTTCTTTCCCTTCCTCCCTCTTTCCCTACCTTTTTTCCTCTTCCCCCCTCTCTCTCTCCCCCTCTTTTTCCCCTTCTCTCTTTCCCTCTCTCTTCCTCTCTCTCCCCCCCCTTTCTCTGTTTCTCCCCCCCCCCCACTTACCTCACTCATAGCTCTTTTCATTAAATATTTCTATAAGGCTGTTGTTATAAACCTTGCTTATGCTTAAAATAAACAATGATCATATAGTTCATTTGTTAAAAATCTGTTTATAACTGTGTGTCTCAAATGATTTGTAAAAGCATTAATTGCCACAGGTATTAATGTGCTATATGTGTATGCACATACACCTATGTATCCATATTATATATACAAGTAAATGTATTCATATGTATGTGTGCAATATAGTGTTATACTTAATCTTCCAGCAAATTTAATAGTGACTACTAGATTGGAAAATATTAGCTAATGACACAGTCTTAAAGAAGAGAATGCCAAATAATGTTCAAATCATTAAACAACTTCATATATTAACAAGGTGAAGTGTAAGATTCTGCAAGCGAGGCTTTAGCAATATATGAACCATGAATTATCAGAACCCTAAATTAAAATCAATAGGTTGATTTTCAAAGAAGTAGAGGAACTAGAGACCAAATTGCCAACATTTGCTAAATTATGAATAAAGCAAAAGAATTCCAGAAAAACATCTATTTCTCTTTCATTGTCTACACTAAAGATTTTGAGTTGCGTGGATGACAACAAATCATGACAAGTTGTGAAAGACATAGGAGTATTAGATGTCTCTTAATGAACCTGTATAAGGTCAAGAAGCAATAGTTAGACCTAAATATGAAACAACTGATAGGTTTAAGATTGGGAGAGTAGTACAAGGAGACTATATTGTCACCTTATTTATCGAACATATTCAGAGTACAGGATGTGAAAGGCCAGATTAGATGAATCAAAAGCTAGAATGTAGGTTACTGAGCCAGTCATTCAATTATAACTAATGGCTCATGACCCCCAGCATGTCAAGTCCTTCTATCCTCCACTATTTTCCAAAGTCTATTCATGCAAATATTATTTGCTTCCATTACACTGTCTATCCGTTCTATCCTTTGCTGTCTTTTTCTCCTTTTTTCTCCCATCTTTCTCAAAATCAGGTTAATGGGTCATGAAGAATCAAACATGACTAAATAATAGCAACAACACATATGAATAGACATCCATATGCTAACATGGTGGCACAAGGAGAAACATCTTCCTCGGAATGAGGATTTTCTACAGGAAGGAAGGGTAGTCAGGGAATTCATTTTTCTCTTTCAATTCAGTTCAGCTAATAATAAATTAACATCTATTATGTTAAATGCAAGAATAGCTAGGTGACTGGCCTGACATTAGAATGACCTGAATTCAAATTCAACCTCTGACACCTACTAACCTTGTGATCCTGCAATTTACTTCACTCTATTCCTCACCTGTAAAATGAGCTGGAGAAGGAAATGAAAAATTATTTGAAAGAGCTGGACATACAAAGAGAATTTTTAAAAGGCAGTTTTTGTTCTGGAAGGGAAGGGGAAAGGGAATAATAAGCAATATCTTTGAGCCCACAGATTTATCAGTTAGTTTGGAGTAGAAGAAGACAAGATTGCAGAGAGAAGTCAAGAAGTTACTTGAGCTCTCCCCAGTTTTCCTCAGAAACAACATTAAATCAAGTCTCTAAATGTATTCTAAAGTGACAGAACCCCACTAAAAGATGGAGCAAAACAATTTTCCTGCTTAAAATAACTCAGAAGAACTTCAGGATAGGTCTATCTCACTTGAGTAAAAGGAGAATGTAGCCCAGCATAGGGATGGTATTGGCAATCTAGTGGGAGCTCTTAGCCATTGCATACATCAACAGTGGAAGCTCAGTGATCCAGTGGATCATCAGGCTGGCTTTGAAGCCTCTATCTCCAGTTCAGTAAGCAAATTGTGAGCCCCCAACCCTGACACAACAGAAGCTAGGTCAACCTATGCTTAAAATTTACCTTCAGAAAAATTGACTCAAATAGCACATGACATATTCTTCTGAATTTGTGTTCTGATCTTCCCTGTTGTCACAGTAGCTTTGGTTTTTTGTTTATTTTAAAAAGCTGAGCTATGTTCCTAGGTCATGGGGAAGACTACCCCAAGCTATTTTCCCAGGAGGTTAGGGGTTTTGTCACTGGCTTTTTGTGCTGGGACTGGAGGTACTACTAGTTTTCCCCTTGACTCAGTTTCCCTAAATTATCCTGCCTCAGTTCCCCTGAATTGTGACCTAATTATTATGCTCAATCCTACAAAACCATCCTCCCCTCTTAATCATCAGAATATTTGATAAGGATAAAGAATATCAGATTGCCTCTCCCCATCACAATCTATCAGAATATCAGATACCATTTTAGCAAGATGCCTCTCCCCATGCCTCCCCTCATTATGTCATCTCCAGTGCCTTCCCCCCATCCTGTCAGAGTCCAGTTCCTGCTCTTAGCACCCTAACTCCGCCCCTGCCTTGGTCTACCCCCGGTGTCTGAGCCACGCGTATATATGTCAATGAGAAGTCACATTGTTTGCTGGATTCTTGGAGACAATAGTCTCATTCAGCCCTGGGAACAAACCATGGATCCATTTGGTCCCAGTAAATCTCTCCCTTTCAAATAAAATATTAAAAACTCTCTAATCTCTATCTTGCCTCAGTTTCTCCGGCATTACAGTTATTGGTTAATTCTTTCAATTTATATCTTGCCTTCTGGTTCATATATCAGGGCAGCTTTCAGATAGTCTAATAATTCTTGTATTATCTCCCCTGGATTTATTTTCTAGGTCAGTTGTTTTTCCAATGAGAAATTTCATAATTTTTAAAATTTCTTTTTTTTAATTTTTAAAACATGTGCAAAAGTAATTTTCAACATTCACCCCTGTAAAATCTTGTGTTCCATATTTTTCTCCTTCTCTCCCTTGTTTCTCTCCCTACTCTACTCTTCTCCTAGTCAGCAAGTAATCCAATATATATTAAACATGCAATTCTTCTAAACTTATTTCCACATTTATCATGCTGCACAAGAAAATTCAGATCAAAAGTGGGGGAAATGATAGAGAAAAAAACAAGTAAACAACAACCAAAAAAAGTTAGGTTTTTTCTATTTTTTTTAAATTTTGTTTTCTTATATTTTGGTGTCTCAATATTGCTACTCATTCTATTTTAATTTTTAAGGAATTATTTTCTTTAGTTGAACTTTTGTACTTTCTTTTCCATTAGGTCAAATCTATTATTAGGGAGTTATTTTTCTCAGTAAATTTTTGTATATCTTTTCCCATGACTCTTTTGTATTACTCTTCCTTCTTTTCCCAATTTTTCTTCTATTTTTTAAAATTTGCTTTTTAAAATCCTTTTTAAGCTCTGCCAGGAAATCTTTTTAGGCTTGAGATCAAATTACATTTGTCTTTATGGTTCCACATGTAGCCATTTTCATACTATTATCCTCTTCTAAGTTTATGCCTTGATCCTCCCTGTCACTACAATAACTTTCTATAGTCAAATTCTTTTTTGCTTTTTTGCTCATTTTTCCTGCCTGTGTACCTGTGTGTGTGTGTGTGTGTGTGTGTGTGTGTGCGTGTTAATTCTGGTCCTGCACTACCCCAAGCTTTTTGTTCTAGGGCTCTGGTTCTTGCTGCTGTCTTTCACTGGGCATCTGAACTTACTTGCTTGCTTTCTCTGCTTCTCTTCTAGTTTGCATTGGGGAAGATAGAGCCTTTCTCTTAGCCTCCCATGGGTATAGAGTTTAGCTGCAAGCCTGTTTCAGGTATAGGGCATTACACCTGGATTGCTATGGTAACAGAATCTTTCTGGTGGCTGGTCCTGGAAGAGGGATCTTGATGTTGGTCAGTCTCAAAGATGGGGCTCTGGTACTGGTTGCTATGGAAACAGGGTCTCTGCCAGCAGGTCCTAGAGGAGTAATTCTGTTGCTGATCTGCCTGAGGGGTAGGGTGCTGCTGCTGGGTTGCCATGAAAACAGTCTCATGATAGGTCTCCCTGTTAGCCAGCCCTGGGATGGGGCTTCATTGCTTGGTCAACAATGGGGTCCAAGTCTCACTGGTGGTTGTGCTGGGGCTGGGGTCACGGGGGTATGGCCTTGCTGCTCAGCACAGACAGATCACTGGCCTAGGGAACTGCTGGTGTGCCTGAGGGTAGGGTCTTGCTGGTAAAGCCTTGCTGTAAACCCCCTGCTGTGAGGCTGGCTGCTGCTGGGTGATGTTGATAAGCTACTTTACTGCTCCTAGATCAATTCTGAGGTGGCTTTCTAGTTTTTTGGAGGGAATTTAGAAGGACTTCAAAAGGGTCCTTCCTGACTGTAATATGAGCCGAGAAGTCTTTCTGTAGCACCTAATCATTCCTATATCAACATTCAACAACAGGATATCAGAAGTCTGGGGATGCTACGGGTGTTTGTCAAAGATATGCAATGGGAGGATGAGCTGAGGTGAGCTTTGCCATCACCCTTACTTTCATTCCTCAGACAGCCTGGATTTCTCTTAAGAAATAATGCAACCCAGCAACAAGATTATTCGAAGATCAATTCTGATGGACGTGGCTCTTTTCAGCAATGAGATAATTCAGACCATTTCCAATGATCTTGTGATGAAGAGAGCCATCTACACCCAGAGAAAGGACTGTGGGAACTGAGTGTGGATCACAACATAGCACTTTTACTGTTGTTTGCTTGCATTTTATTTTCTTTCTCATTTTTTTTCCTTTTTGATCTGATTTTTCTTGTGCAGCAAAATAATCGTATAAGTATGTATACATATATTGGATTTAATATATATTTTAATATGTTTAACATATAATGGATTACTTGTCATCTAGGAGAGGGGGGTTTGAAAATAAAAAGCCTTAATAAAAATAAAAAAATAAAATATCTTTTGCAAAAAAATAAAAATAAAAAAAGAATGCCATCCTGGAAGCATTTACTGAGCTCCAGCTAGGTCAGCCTTGCTGGTTCTACTTTTGCATTATTTATGCATACACCCCTTTTCTCCTTTGATATCACTGCTTGGTGAAGCATTACCTCATGCCTGAACTATTGCAGTAGCCTATTGGATGGTTTCCTTGTACAAGTCCATCCTCCCTCCAATCTAGCCTCCACTCAACTGTCAAATTAATTTTTCTAAAACACAGTTCTGACCACATCATCTCTGTTCCCCCGTTCAAAAATTTTCTTTCTAAATGGGTTGCAACCTGCAAGACTGGAGGGAATGCATTGATTGATGAAATCTCTTGCATTAATCATTTAATACCAGTAGTGCCTTTCTCATAGGTGGATTTGAAGATCAAATAGCATGACTGATAATTTTTGTAAACTTTCAAGAGTAGGCAGTTGGCTGCCAGTGGATAGAGTGCTGGGCTTTGAGTTAAGATTTACAATATAATAACTACAGATCTTTCCTTAGACATTCACTAGCTATATGGCTCAGACAGATCATTTAACTACTCAGCCTCAATTTCTTCCTTTATAAAATGGGGATAATTAGCACCTGCCTTACAGGATCATATTACATTTACAGGATCAAATGAGGTATTATTTGTAAAGGCCTCATAAACCTTGAAGTGAATGGATACTAGTTGTAATCAAACTTAAACTTAAATAATTGTGGTTATCATTAAAAATATGGTTATCACTTAAAACTAAAATCCAACATGGTGGATCTGTGTCAAAGACAGTGTTGTGCTCTACGAGCAAAGCAGAATCATAATAGTACAAAGAAAATGTGAAAAGCCCAGATCTAAAGACAACTCCATCCCTATTTATGCCTAACTTGTGGTAGGAACTTCTGAACTTAGATTGGACTGATCAGCTACAGTCCGATAGACTATACTTGACCCCAAACTCATGATGTCCTTGGTTTTTAAGTATGAAGTATCAAGTACGAACAAGAACCCCCATTAAGTAAATCATTTCATAGACCTTTAAAGCACTGGAGTATTTGTATATGTCACAACCCCCTAGCATACTATTAGCCCCATTGGGTCAGGAACCCACGTTGCATTTAAATTTCATTTCTCTCTCCCCACCTTCTAACAATGATCTTTAAAGGTACAATTAATCTATGAGCAAAAGAAGCAGATTATCCCCATAAATTTATTCAGTGACCCTCTCAATGAGTCTTTTCCTCATCTTACACTTCCTTTTCACCCTACCTTTTAGGTTTGGTTGCTTTGTGGATAAAAGGCTTGGAAAATCAGGACCAGTTTTACCCCTACAAGTCTAGTACCTGACAAACAATCATTTCAAAGCTTACTTTGCCATGAATGATTTCTAAAGTCCTCCAAGATGTTAAAAAATAAAGAGATTTTTTGCTTGACCCATGACCATCTCTTTTTGGCAAATGTATTTTCCTGCTTCACTAATGCAGAAAAAGCAATCATAGTTCCCTTTCGTATAATTTTCTGTCTAGGCAGCGACAGCACTATCGATTATTTCAGCACAAATGGGTGTACCTATGGGAATAACGATCGTTAGTTAACCATAGGAGCAGAAAAGTAGTTGTGGCTCACATATGGTTTTAGTGTGGCACATGAAAATGGCAGCTTAAAGAAATGATTTTCCTATTAAAAGAATAGAGGGTTTTAAATAAAAGTCACAGGGTGAATTTCAGTGAACCCAAATCTGAAGCATGTGAATGGGATTAAAGGAGTCCTTTGGAGGGCGGTGGACTGGCCCTGTTTATCAGTTTGGGAAAATAGGCCTTCTGAGCTGCTGCTTTATACACTGCTGGTTTTCAGCTGGGGAAATCGTGGATGAGCTATTGCTATCTTCCCAGGTGAGAACAGGTGTACACCACTTTAAATTTTCTGTGGCGCTGATTGCATCATTTGTTATATTATCCAGCATAATGACATGAAATACGTAAATAATAAAATGCCAGTTGCCTGCTGAAATTTTAAAGTGGCAAATTCTCATCTGATGGGGAAAGCTGCTATCTGTTGATGGAACTTTCCATGCTGAAAAATGACAGACAATCTGAAGAGAGCCACATGGGAAAACCTACTCCTTTGGCTGACAAAGTGAAGACAAAGAAGAGAACAGATCATTACCCCGTCTCTACTCTCCACAATTCTGATCTCTTCTCGTAGTTATTAAGTATTTGACAAAATAGATTCTTTTTTATACTAGTCACTTAAATCACCAGGATAGGAAGCTGAGTTATGCGGAGGTCAAATCCTGCCCAAGAGAACAAGAAAGAGATAAATGTAGAGTCCACAGGAGAGTAGTCTGATCATTTTTTTCTTTTACCAGCTTTTTTTCCTATATATTTTCTTCAAATTAGCTTGCCATTGCACTGTTCACATACGGGTCATTTCAGTGAGCATGGAGGGTGCATCTAAATCGAAGCTATCTGAAAGATTTCCCAGGGATTGTCGAGCTCAAGGAAAGACTGGTTAATCTGAACTCAATAAGAAAAATAGGTTTATCAACCGGCACGCTAAAAACCTAAGAAATGTCCCCAAAAGCCCAAGGAAAAAGATCACCTGATGTCTAGTAGCACCGAAAAAAAAAATCATATCTGACAAACTCAACTGCACCATCCCAGTGAAAGCTCAGTGCTCTGAAGGATTAACTTTATCCTCGATTTATATATTCTATATATTAATTATGAAGAAAATCATTTGTTTTGTGTCCTAAATGAAGTAAATATAAATTATAGTTGCCAAATTGTCACACTGTAACTGTCAGTTCTGGATTATTTAATTGACTTAAGGGACACTTTCACCAGATATTTCCAGATACTACCCATGGTAGTATCAGGGAAAGATATATTAGGAGAAATACCGGAGTAAAATGATCATTATCAGACCCTCCAACTTTTATTCTTTTTTTTTTTTGTTTTAATAATGAGGCAATTAGAGTTATATGACTTACCCAGGGTCACACAGTTAGTATGTGTCAGTGTGTCAAATGTTTGAGGCTGAATTTAAATTGAGGTCCTCCTACTCCAGGGTTCATATGTTATGCCAGAGAAACTGAGACAAGATAGAGATTAGAGAGTTTTTAATAATTTGAATTTCTGAGAAGGAGAGATTGTGCTGCCCGGGGCTGATGTCCAAAGCATCCAGCAGTGAATGTGAGTTCTCAATGACATATTTATACAAGGTAGCTAAACAAAGGCAGGGGGTGGAGTCCAAACTCTGGTGAGCCAGAATCTCCAGGCAGGAACCATCAATCCGGTTCTGACAGGTTGGGGGGTAGGACCATAAATTCTAACAAACAGAGTTAAGGAAGTGTCCAGTTTAGAGCCAGGGAGTCTGGACTCCTCCTTATCTTGAGTTTACACATTGACAATTGATAATCTTAGAGTAAGTAGCCCTGAGTTATAGCAGTCTTAATGAACTAGAGGTGGGATTTGTAACTAAGGGGATTGAGACAGAACAATTAGGGAAACTGAGGCAGGACAATTAGGGAAATTGAGGAAGAACAATTAGGGAAACCGAGTCAGGATAATAAAAGGGAACTGTGCCACAACACATAGTCTATCCACTGTACCACCTACCTGTCCTGCCCCAACCTTTATTCTAATCACATATTGATGGACTTTAATACCCGTTTGCTAAATGCAATCTATACAAAATAGAATTCTGGAGACCCTACAAGAAATGAAAATAGGGGTTGTTTAGATGGATTTACCAGGGCACTTGGTCATGGACATATTGCTGGTGTGTTGAATAAAAAATAGCTGCCAACATAGTACATAGCTATGAAACTTGCCAGCCCAAAGTATTATCTGCTTATGAATTAAGAATATGCTTTGATGGAGTCATGCTAATTTGCCTGAAGGAATGGGAGAGAGGGTTACTCAAATAATAATAAGATATTAATGACTTTAAATATAAATTCTATAGGATTGGAAGGAGAAGCAACTTTTCTTGCAATTTTTAACAGAATTTCAGCTATTTTGACTTAGAATTAGTTATTTGTCAGAAAATATGAAAATAAGTTCTTTATTTAGCTTTTAGTTCCCTCCACCAACACACATGCCTTATAGATTAGATCTTCCTCCAGATGATTTTATTTCCTCCAGTTGATTATATTTCCTCTGCTCATGTTGTTTTTTTTCCTTCAAATATCCTAAATTTAAATCAAGTTAGCAAATATTTACTAAAATCCTACTCTATGCAAGCAACTATGTTAAATTCTGGAATTCAAAGTCAAAACCAAAAAAACTCTTGCCCTTAAGGAGCTTATATTTTATTGAGGAGATGAAACATTTTATAGAGATGGAGTAATAAGAAAATGCAAAGCTATTACAGAGAGATCACCCAAGAAAGACTTCCTGTAGGAGGAAGCATCAAATGTGAGCATGAAAAGAAGATAGAACTTCTAAGAGGCTGGGACAAAAAGGAAGTAAAGGAAGTAAGGTCCTGAATGCTTATGCAAATGCACAGATGAAAGAGAAAGATTGTCACCTTTGGCAAATACCTAATAAACCAATTTGGCTAGAAAATAGCACTTAAAAGAGAATAATGGGAAATAGACGTAAAAGGCTGGCGTCAGATTGTGAGGAGTCTTAAATGACAAACTGAGGCTTTTTAAAAAATTGTATCCTAGAGGAAAACGGGGAGCCATTGAAAGTTGTTGAGCTGAGGAGTAATGTGGACAAACTTTTGTTCTAGGAAAATTGTATTGATGACTGTGGGGAGGATGAACTGGGTAGAGGAGAGAGAGGAAGCAGGAAGATTAATCAGGAAACTATTGTAGTTGCTTAAGGGAGTAGTGGAAGTAAGCCAGGGAACTGCAATGATTGGAAGAGAGTGAGGCTGAGAACTTTGCTGAAACTCTGCCTCATTTAAATCCAATTGTTACACAAATCAAGATAGACACAACTGGTACCATCACTGATTCTTTTCAGTAATGAAGAATATTAGTAACAACCAATGATGAGGACCTAAGGTAGAGTGATAGTTGTATGGATAAAGAGAATGGGACAGTTGGTAGAGAAGCCATGAACCTAGAAACAACGAGACTGATCAATGGATACAATATGGAATGGTGAGGTGGAAGAAAGAATTGAAGGTAACTGAAGTTGTGAACTTGGGTTCCCATCAGAGTTGTGGTATAATCATCAGATATCTGCCAAGTTGGGGAAGGGGCAGGTATAGGCAAGAAGATCATGGGTGTCATTTTATTTATTTATTTTTATTATTATAGCTTTTAATTTACAAAGCATATGCATGAGTGGTTTTTCAACAATGACCCTTTCAAAACCTTCTGTTCCAAATTTTCCCCTCCTTCCCCCACCCCCTCACCTAGATGGCAGGTAGTCTAATACATGTTAAAAATGTTAAAGAATATGTTAAATCCAATATATGTATACATATTTATATAGTTATCTTACAGTACAAGAAAAATCAGATCTAGAAAGGGAAAAAAAACCTGAGAAGGAAAACAAAAATGAAAGCAAACAATAAGAAAAAAAGTGGAAATGCTATATTGTGGTTCACACTTATTTCCCATAGTTCTCTCTCTGGGTGTAGCTAACTCTTTTCATTAATGAACAATTGAAACTGGTTTGAATCATCTCATTGTTGAAGAGAGCCGCGTCCATCAGAACTGATCTTCGTATAGTCTTGTTGTTACCATGTATAATGATCTCCTTCTTCTGCTCATTTCACTTAGCATTAATTAATGTAAGTCTCCCCAGGCCTCTCTGAAATCATCCTATTGTTCATTTCTTACAGAACAATAATATATAGGTGCCATTTTATACATGTTGAGTTTGGGATATCAGTATGAGACCTAGATAGACAGTATAGTAGAAAGTATAAGGTCTTGGGATCCGAGGATTGGGTTCAAATCCCAGCTTAGCCATTTATCTGTATGACCTTAGACAAGTTTTTAACCATCCTGTAAAATGAGAAAATTGGGGTAAATGTCTCTAAGGTCCCTTTCATCCTTGAACCTATGCATATCAGGCAATAAGGGAAAGAGATTAGAGTAGGAGTCATTGATTTGGAAATTATCCATGTCGAGGTGATAAGTAAACTCATAGATAGGGATAAAAGAAACCATCGAAGGAGAATATAAAAAGAATAAAGGAGAACAACCAAGAGAAAGTTCTGGGTTCTTTGTGGTTGACAAGCTATGAATGATAGAGGCAATGTATTCAAGGTCAGATACAACTGATTAACTTCAAGGTCCAGATGGGGAAAATAATATTCGCTCAAATTTGTAGAAAAAAATATCACAAAATTTGTAAAGCTCTATACTTACATTATTTCATTTGATCCTCATAATAACCCAGAGATCTGTTTGCTATTATTATCCCCATTTTATCACATGAGAAATGTAAGGCCGGGAAAAATTAAATCATTCGTCTAAGATCACACAGCTAGTAAGTGTCTGACACAGGATACAAAGTAAGGTCATCTTGACTGAGTTCAGTCCTCCATCCACTGCACCATTGTAATGCCAGTAGCAAACAGAGTGAGATCAGAACAATGGTCAGGCAGGCAGGCAATAAACATTCATAAAATGCCTACTGTGTGACAGGCACTAGGAGTTAGAAACAAAAATATGGAAGGATATAGAAAGTGCAGGTCCCAGATAGGGCAAAGAATCCATTTAGGAGAAGGAAAGAAAAAAAAATGGAGATGAACAGGGAATTGCAATCAAGAAAGGGAATTTCAGAGTTCAAAAATCAACCAAATAGCATCATTTTTTTGGCTATGGTGAAATTGAAGTTGTGAGTAACTGAGATAGAATTGAAGTGTTGGGGATGGGAGTTGAGGAAGTTGGTGACCTGGAGCTTTTTGAGAAGTCATCACTATAGCTTGAAGTCCTCAAGTTGAGAGGAAGACTTATCCTGGTATTCACTCTCTAAAAAAAGAGGAGAAATAACTTGGAAACCGCAAAATGACAATAACAAAGATCTGGCCCAAGTGGCAGAGGTGGAGAACAATGGTTAAGGGAGTTCTTTAGTCAACTTGTGCTTGAACCTCCGGGGATATGAAAGTCAAGAGACTTTCATAAGTACAATCTCAGAAGGGAGTGGGTGTCCATTGGTGCCTTGTTCAAAGTGCAAAAAAATAACTCATGATTAAGTAGAAGAAGCTGGGGTTAAATGTGTTCATTACTTTCACCCCACCCCACTTTGGTGCCTGCTGAAGGACTATTTTCAGTGATGAGGGCTGCCCTTAAAATGCACCAAATACAACTTGGGTCTTTCTAACTCCAGATCAAAGTTCAACTCTATCCTTCTTAATATATCCTCCTGTCCTAAATTGAAAACATCTGAATTAGTTTTTTTTTGTATAAGGAACCTGTATTTATATATGTTTTTTCTATTTGCTTTCTATTTTTACACTGTTTTCATTTCCTAGTAAGCCCCAATCCACTTAACTCTTCCCTGTAACAAAGGAGACTGTCAAAACTTACCTACCTATAGAAGGATAGTATCTGATAGCATATGCACTAATTTTTTTCACAGCCACTCATCTGTTTTGAAAGTATTGTTTGTTGTTGTTGTTTTTTAAATATCTATTTTTTTTCATTGCACTTGTTCTTTAACAGACCTAGTTTGTTTGCTAGTTGACTGCCTGACTTACTGGAAGAACTCTTCTGCCTCATATCATGGGATCTTAGCTCCTTGTTGGCTTTTTTGAGTTGAGAAACTGCTTTGTCCGAGGCCAAACTGAAATTATAACTTCAAATTCTAGCAGATTTCTGCCTTAGAAGAAGACTGACTGAAAGGTATATAGATGATTAGATAGATGCTGTTTTTCATTGAAAATAAAGACTGTGTGTGATTTTTTTTCTGTATTCCAAGTGCTTAGCACAGGGCCTGGTGCACAGTAGGTGACAAATAAATGTTTGTTGACTAACTGGAAAGTTAAGGGTCTATCTGTTCTGGTGAGCATGAAGAGACTTCACAGTAAATTAATATAAGAAGGTTACCCCTAATATTTTTAGTCAGAATTTTGGGCCTACAAAGATCTCTAAGCAGCTGAGCATTTAACTCTCTTTATAGCAAATTAGTCATCCCACAGACATATCTTTAAACATTTTAGTATGAAATTTGCTCTAGATCATTTAATTCCTGCATCAGCTGTTTGGGGAGAGTTATTCGTTAATTGTGATTTAGGGAAGTGCCTTTGAGTCTGTTTAGAGTGGACAAGTCTATTTATAGTGATACAGCCTAGAATTATTTCAAGATGCTAAGAAAATTATGTTTCTACTTATAGTGACTTTTTGATTCCTGTTAACTTTCTCTGGTATATGGAGACGAGGAAAATGACAATGAATTAACTTCAGTTTCCATCTTTGATGTATGTCATCTGGGCCAGCTGGATGACCTGCCGCCATTGGGGTATTCTTTTCCACTTCCTTCCAGCTTCAGACTTCCTAAAACCCAGCCAGAATATGTGATTGATCACATCACTTGGATGAGATATCATCCACCAACTCTCTTGCTTTCATTGGGTGGAATATCACTAGCCTTTTCCCTCTGCACTGGTCACAAGGTCCTCTAGGTCTTACCATCTCCCCTATGTCTGTGGCCTCCAGCCCTTTTTATCTGTCCTGCACCTGAATTTTTTTATGTGTTGTCTTTCTCAATTTGAGAGTGAGCTCCTTCATAGCAGACACTCTAGATTATTCTATTTGTATCCTCAATGCACAGCACAGGGTTTGACATGTACAAAGAACTTAACTTTTTTTTCATTCAGTAAGTTTAGCAGAACTATATTTTCAGTGTGACAAAATAGATCCAGCAACTACAACCAAACATGTCATTTAAGATCCCTAAAAGCAAGGTCTATTTTATTTGTGTTATTTATGTAGCACCCAGCAGTAATATGCAAAGAAAAGATGATAGAGTTAACTGGTCTGACTATCATTAGTTCTAACCCTAACCTTTAAACAGCTTTGTTGTCCTGGACAGGTCACTCTGGAATTGGTAAAATAGAGAGAGTGGATAAAATGCTCTCTGAAATTCTTTCCAACCCTTATAATTGTGTGGGTCATCTGAAATTTAGAGCATCATATATTACCTTCCTTTACAAAGCTCCTCTTCATTCCTTAGCAAATTGTTTGACTTAAGGGAGACCCCACATTTATTAACCTAATAGTTATGGTGATAATGATAACATTCCTATTTGGGAGAGGAAGCTTTTAAAAAATCCAAAGTTCAACTACTATGCAAGCCAGTCCCTTATCTTGCATTGTCTCTTCCCAGCCTGGACAGGATGCCTCTTACCCAGATGCTATCCCCTTCTCCATTCCCTAGACATCATTTTCTATACTGCTTTCATACTCGCCTCTTTCTCCAACCTCACCTTCTGCCACCTTGCCATCTTCTCTTACTGTTAAAAAATTCCTTATATAATTGCATATGTTGGATGTTCTTTACTTCTTGTTAAGGACCATGCCTGGGTGAAGGGGCAGGTCAATTCTCCCAGAGCCTCCACAGCTGTGAAACATAAACTTGAAGGAGTTGCAAAGCAGCCTTGGCTGACACAACTGTTCCTTGTGGATTGGGAATGAAATAAATTTGAGGCAAGAAGGAAGAGGAGAAAGTTGTATCAAAAAACGCAACTGCCTCTCAGTCTCCTTGTATCATCATCATCAAATCATCATCATCAAATCATCAAATCACCATCATCAAATCATCATCATCATCATCTTCTCACATGAAGAAATCCACATGAAGAAATACAGATCTGAGTTAGACCTTCAGCAGCCACTGGCAGATGGCTCCCATATTGCAACAACTTTTTATGAGCTGAAAATCAGAATTTGATATGTGAATCATTGATAGGGAACATCACATAATAGAAAGAGTTCTGGAACTGAAGTCGGAAGATCTGGGCTCAGATTATTTCTCTGGTGCTTACTACCAACCTATATATCCTTGAGCAAATCATATCAAATAATCTCTTGGCCCCATTTGTACAAATAGAAACTAAATAAATTAGGTGATCTCAAATATTCCTTCTCATTCTAAACCTAGGATCCTATTTTAGGGCATCCAAAAATCTATTGTGTCTATAAATATGATACTTTCCCCAAGTGCTAATTGGACAAAAAAATCTATGTCAGAAAGAAAAAAAATGCTATACAAAACTCTTTGTACATATTATAGTTTCTGAAAAATAAGAGCTAAAAGTGACTCAAAAACTTTCTTGTCTGTGCCAATAATTACTTATAATATAGATTTCAATTTTAATATTTTTTCAGTTTCAAACATTTGTCTTTTCCTTTCATCTCTTTCCACTCACTAAAAAAAGAAATATAGAATTTTTCTATTAATCACATAATTACAATCAAGAAAAACCTATTCTCCCATTAATTGCAATTATTAATAATAAATATAATGTTGATTATATTATATATTATATAATTATAATGAATTAATAACACCCAAAATGTGTTTATTCTGCATGTTGTCCCATCATCTCTCTGTTGTGTCGAGGGCAGAGCCAACTGTCTACTTTATTGGTCCTTGGGAAATCATGGTTGATCATTTAGTAAAACTGAGCTTCTAATGTCTTTCAACAATGTTCATTTTTGTAATATGTTATCAATTGTTCTCCTAGTTCTACTCACTTCACTCCGCATCAGTTCATGTAATTTTCCCACATCTCTCTGAAACTATCTCCCAATAGTATTCCATTATATTTACATACCATAATTTGTTGTTATTCCTCAATTGATGAGCATCCCCTTAGTTTCTTATTTTTGGTGCCACATAAAGAATTGCTATAAGTACTTCTGTTCCTATAGGATCTAGTATAATAGTCACAATTATTCCATCCTTTTTTGTAAGTACTCTCAGGATTCTCCACTTCCTGGAAGTCCTGGTTCTGGTGCCTCAGTGTATTATAGAGACAGGTCTAGTGGATTCTATCAAATTGGAAGGGCTTCAAGTGTGAATGTAATCATGGATGATGCATCTAACTTCCGAGGAACAGGATGGCCAGCTTCGAGAGGTTCAGGAACCACAAGCTGGCCACTGACTTTTAATCCAGGGAATGGTAAGAAGCAACAGTAGCTCACTTATGAAGAATGTCTACTCATTGTGAAGATGTGATCTAAGTCAGTAGGAGAAGTGATATGAATAACACCATGGATCCCATGAAAAACTAAAGGAAATGATATTTCTATAAAGTAAACCAAAAGCAGTAGTAATGTATTTTAGACACCATATTGATTAATACATGTTAACCTAAACTAAATATGTTCATCCTTAATAAAAATCTAACTTTACAAGGGAAAATACAGAGATTCACTGAAGAATGATTCCACCGCTCACTTTGGAGAGAATATTAAGAATCAGAATTTCAATAGACTTTTTGTTCATGGCTAAGGAAGAAGCTTTCACATATAGATAATTCAGTACCGCGTCTTTCTTTCCCTCTTCTTTCTCCTCCCCAATTTTTCTTAGTTCACTTTAACTCGTGGAGTAGCTGTCCATTTGCCAAACTTAAAAAGTCCATGGGATTCACTATTTCTCTTTCCTTCTTTTGGCTACTTCTCCACTATGACAATGGAGTGACCATTATGGCTTTAAACAATAGTCTAATGTGTACCCTTTCTTCCTCTACTGTTTTCTTTCTGAAGTTTGTGTCTTTTACACACAATTATTTATTCAATATTGTCATTTCTATTTGAAAATAAGTTCCTTGAGGCTAGAAAATGTATTTTTTGCCTTTTTTGTATCCCTAGAGTCTGGCATGCAGATAGCAAATAAGTGGGAAGTAAAGTCCATGTCATAGGACAAATCACAAACTTAAGAGGAGAGCATCCCATCAATCCCAATCTTCTCTTTCTCAGGCTCTCTCAATGGACATCAAATTGAGAGGCAAACTATAAGAAATTGTTTATAATAGCATCAACAGATCCTTGACCTTCCTAAAAGACAAATCTGGTCATATCACTATCTTTGTCAATAAACTCCACTGACTCCCTATTACCTCCAAGATTTAAGATGACATTTTTTGACATTTAAAGCCCTTCACAACCTGACCTCTTCCTCCCTGTTCAGTCCTTTTATATCTTATTCCATTCTACATAATCAGTGATCCAGTTACACTGGTCTTCTTGCTTTTTCTCCCACAAGAAACATGATCTCCCAACTCCAGGTATTTTCACTGGCTATTCCTGATGCCTGGAACACTTCCATCCTCTTCCTCCTGGTTTCCCTAGCTTCCTTCAAGTCTCAGCTAGAATCCCAGATTCTTCTAGAAACCTTTCCTGATTTTCCTTGATTTTAATATCTCCTCCCTGAGATTATCTCCAATACATGTTGCTCTTCCATTAGATTGTAAGCCCAATCTGTTTTTTGCCTTTTTTTGTAGCTCTAGCATTTGGCACAGTGGCTAGAACACAGTTAGTTGGTACCTAAAGGCTAGTTGACTAACTTTTTGATAGTTCTCAAGTTGTAAATTTTATTTATTTGGATTTTTTTCACTTAATTTCTGTGAGTCTTATGTGTCATCTGTAGTATTATAAAGTCTACCTTACAACCCTAGCTTATTCTCTTCTTGAGGTGCAAAAACATTTAAAAAAGCTATATTCATTTAGTCCCTGCAGTGTGTTAGAAGTCCTGGCAGATAGCAATGGAGGTAGACACAGCATCTACCCTCAACAAATTTAGAGTCTAGCAGAGCAAGTATGGGTAGACAAACAATAGATAGCAAATACCAAGATTAGATGGATAAATTACAGGAGACGGGTATGAGCAAAGTTATGGAGGTTTAAGAGAAGGATGTAGTTCATTTCTGATTTAAAAAACACTGGAAGATTAGAGCTTTCCCCTACTGGGTGAGTGGGAGAAAGTGAGACTCTAAAGAAAGCCTGAAGAGCTTGGACTTTCTTCACCTACAAAATGTAAGATCCTTGAAAGGAGAAACTCCAGGATTATTTTGTTTTTATTTTTTCATTTTTGTATCTCCTGAATTTAGTACACAATAAGTGTCTGTGGTACTGAAGTGATCATGGAGAGTCACTGAAGGTGGGAGGATAATGAAAGTAACTTAGTCAAAGTTCTATTTTCAGAAGATTAATTTGGCAGTTGGAATAAAAGAGCTAAAGGAGACTCAATGAATTTTGGCGAATTTTGAAAACTCAGTTTTGGGTAAATGATGGGAGCAAAAGCCAAATTGGAAGAGAATGAAAAGTATGTCATTGTAGGGGAAATGAAGGCAGTCACTATAGACATGTCTTCAAGACATTTAACAATTAAGGGTGGGGGGAAGGAGAGATTTTTACGGGGAAAAAAAGAAAGGAAAAAACCTAGCTGCCTTAAGCTTTTCAATGCCCCTAGGTAACTAAAATTTGCCCATATGTATTGGTAGATGGAATTTTCAACCAAATGAAAACACAGGTACAGCCAAAAACTAACAATAACAATAATGAATCATATAAGGTTTTTAGGGGAAGCAAAGGGGCACAGTGGATAGAGCACTGGGCCTGGAGTCAGGAAACTTATTTGGCCTTAGACACAAGCTATATGACCCTGAGAAAGGATTCATGCTTCAGGTACTGTTTTTGGGATAGATTGTCCATGAAATTCTGCAATTTGAGACACGCAAAAGTTTTGAACATTCTCTAGCCCAGAAAATTGAGTTGACCATTTAGAAAACATGAGAGATGGCTGTTGGCATTTGGCCAAATGTCCTCTGTCAGCACTTTCAGAACAAGATTCCCCCGGGACCATGAGGGTGATGTTTGGCTCCTTCCTACCCCATCCCTGGCCACCTCTAATATACCCAATGGAAGCTTCCCTGCCTTGGGAGTTCAGTCTTTTGCCCATAGTTACTATAGGGCCTTCATTATAACCAGAGCTCCCATTTCTGCATCTTGCTGAGATTTACAAAGCACTTTTCCTCCCAATACATTGGGAGGAATTGTCCCAAAACAATCATCCCTCAATTGTCAAAGGAAGAAACTAAAGAGATGATATTCCTGAGATGATATCAAAAATAAAAAACAGAACCGGAATTCAATGGTAGGACCTCCAACTTCAGACCCTGTTTCTTCTACATTTTGCTGCCTCAGATTCTTTTCTTCTCTCCCCAGCCCTTGCCTTCTATACCCATTCCCCTCTAAAAGCTTCTCTCTTATCCACTTACTAGTTTGGGTTTCCTCCCTCTCCCAGATAACATAGACTAATCTTGGGAAGAACTGTGGGTTATGACCTGTTAAGTCCTAAAGGAAGGCAAGAAGAAGGTCAGAGGATCAGGTCACTTCAAGCAGTGGCAGGTGGGCACAAAGTCCATCTTGTTACCCACTGCCTCCTGCTGCTTGTTCCATATCCTCATCAGCAGCTGGGTCTCAATTTTGCTATAGTCTCCATCCACTTAACTCATATCTGCCTTCTTCAGGCAGGAGAGGAGCATCCTCTGGTGAGTTCTCCAAAGACAGCTCCTTTTGGATTCAAGGTGAGGCTCTGATATTCAATGGATGCTTCTTTAGATGTTGCTTCTGGGTCAGTTTCTCTTTCATTAGGGGAACAACAATGACAGCAGCAGGGACCACAGCCATCCTGTGCCATCTTCCCAGAGTACAACCCAGGCTCCCTCTACAGAGATGGTCTGCCAATCTTTGCCATTTCCACAGAGGCACCTGCCTCCGGCCACAGCCCATCCATGACCACCAGCCCTGCTAGCTGGACCTCTTTGTTCTATAGTGGAGCCTCTGCCAAGTGGACAGCCTTTTATCCTCCCTTGTATAATAACAGTGTCACATGGCAGCCAGATACCCCAAACATACCCATCACAACACTGATTATGAAGGTCAACTTCTGAAGGTCACGCCAGCCTACAGGACATGGACCTCTGAGGGACTCTGCAGAGTTATCAGGCCATCAATGATACTACCTTTATTGGTGAAAAGAATCAGCATCCCCCATTTTGGCTTCAGTTCATCAAAGTCACTGACCACAGAACTCTCCATCAGCTTCACCCAATCCTAACCAAATAGGAGTAGTGTGGAGGACACATCAGATGGGGAACAATGTCTTCAGAAGTGCAGGTAGACTCTAAGTGGCTATTTTAAGTGACAATCTAGCCAGCAAAGGATACCATATTTCCACCATAGCTCCAAAAAGGAATATTTCTTCAAGGGCTCTTTTCCTAAACTAAAAGGCCATGAAACTTCTGTGGGTGGACACTTCGTACCCCCCCCCTACACTGGTGAAAAAAGATCCCAGAGTTTCCAAACTCAGCTCCTACTGAGCTGCATCTTCAAGTCAAAAATTGGCTCTACTCTCTCCAAAATGTTCCATTTTGATGCCTGATTATGGCAGGGAGCTGGATTCTCAAAGCTTTTACCAGTAGAGTGTAGGCCCTGGAAGCTTTTACTATCCTGGAAAAAGTCCATATAAGGTCCTAACAAAAGCATGTGTCTTCTTTATGAAATCCAGCCTATTTAAGCACTCAGAAACGCATTCTCATTAGGCTGTTCACTTAGTGATGAACTCTTAGATTATGATAATTCATGAAGCAAAAATAAATACAAAATATTCTTGTTTCTGTATAGCCCAGTGACCTTATCAGGCTAATGGGAAGAGGAGCAGAAGTGCTAAGAGTCTACTTTGAATTGCTACTTTGGATGTGAGACTCTGCTCTAATGATCAGTGAGTGAACATTCTATATGAGAAAATGAATCTTACCAGTTTTAATATTTTTTAGCATATATGAAATTGAAAACAGAAGGTAGTTGCTACTAAATTGAAGTATGATTCAGATTCTCCTTGGAAAAGTAAAAAAAAAATGAGTTGGCAGGGTAATTTTTTATAATGAATTTAAAGGTAAGAAGAAATATAATGCTATAGGACATTTGGTCATCTTGTACTGTAATATTCAAGATAAGTATTTACAAAAATATAGCCCCCAGAATCGTTGCAGAAAATATGTAGACAGATATGTTATAAAGAATCAACCAATCTATCAGGAAACAAGCATTTATTAGGTGCCCATTATATGCCAAGCACATACAAAAGCAGAAAGTTACATAGTCCCTGCCTTCAAGGATCTTACATTCTAGTTGTAGAGACAACATCCATATATACATATACACATATATATTCATAGTTAGAAAAATAAAATTTTTATGTGCATATGTTTATTATATACATATCTACAGAAGTATACATATGTATATATACAAACATATGTATAAGTAATATATAGATATAGATATAGATATATATAGAAGATAATTGGTTGTGGTAAGGCATTTATTGCTGGGGGATCAGGATTTGATGTAGGATTTTGAAAGGAATTAGGGATTCTTATGAGTAGAGGGGTAAAGAAGGAACAAACTTAATAAGGTTAATAAGGATACTCTAAATAAAATCAACATATACTTCCTTTATAACCCACAGATAAATTCAAAAGAGAGTTGTAAAAAAGGGGTGTGTGAGTGTGTGTGTGTGTGTGTATACATACATACATAGATATAGATATATTGAAATAGGAAAAGATAGTTTAGGAGCAAAGAAGGAGAAAAAAAAGACCCTGTAGATATTTTAATACTTTAAGGAAAAAAAAAACAAAGCCAAAGGATATAGCAAAAAGTAAATAATATCACAGAGATGAACTTGATTATATTCTAATGGACAGGAAATGAGACATTCCTGATGTGGGAGTTGTTCTTCAATCTGCTTTCTCTGTGTAGTCAGAGTACTGACTTATTGGAGCAAAGGTCAAAATTACTTCAAATCTAGAAGAAATAAATAAAAAATATATAGCATTTAATTAAAACCACTCCAATCTTACCTATTTAAGCCAGCCATTGATATGAAAAAAAAAATGTGAAATGGTTGGAGGATTGACACCAATCACAGTAATTTAATGCAAGCTTAACCAGTCAAAAGCATTTGCCAAAAGAAAAAATAAAAACATAACTGCTTTAGTCAACAGACACTTGAACCTCTTGCCAAGCACAGAAGCATGAAGTATCCAAGAACACTAGTTTAAAATGTGAACTAACTTGTAACTTAAGAGAGCTGGATGGTAGATTCTGTGCAGTACCACTTCATAAAAGTGAGAAGCACCTAAAGGGGGAAAAGAAGTTAAAACAATTTTTGGTAAAAATTAATCAAAGTCAATCCCCAAATACTTATTGATTCAACAATAAAAAGAACAATAAATAGATGAAAGCTGATACAAAGATATGTAAAGATTTTTTTATAACAAGCTTTTCACCATCAAGGACAATGGAATCACTTGTCAGGGACAAAGTGGTCAGAGTACAAAACAAAAGACATTGATAGATGGCAGGGTGAGTGAAACAGAGGCAAGAGAAGTGAAAGACATACAGGAAGTCAAATTGACAGATGTGGCAGTGGACTGGAAATGAGGGGGGAAAGAGAAAAGTGAAATAAAAGCTATTAAAGTTTTGAACCTTGGTCATTGGGAAAACATTGTGGTGCCATTGGAAAAAATATTGTTGCTGTTGTGGTTTGTCCTTCATTCTCAAAGGACCATGACATCAGGGAGTGGGTACCATGACATGCAATTGAATTGGATTTAAGTGAGGAAGGACTTTGAATCTCACCGGGCTCACTTTCTCCTCCAGACTCATCTGGGTCCAATGGCAAGATATAGATCAGGACAGTGTAGATATCTCTAGATGCAGTGAGAGACTTTGGCCTTTTTAAGTTAAGATCTTTAAAAGGTCTCAGTTTGACTGAGGCAACACCCATTCATTGACTAAAGCTAGGTAACAATTGAGCCCCCCCCCCCAAAAAAATGGGCTCTTTTGCCTAGTCCAAAGGGGGAAAAAAATCTAAATAAATAAATAAATCTGAGATGGGGAGACCTTCAAGATTTCTGGCCAAAACAGAAACAATTGCTACATACTTTTGCTCTGAGTTAATCAGGACCCAAAGAAGGACCAACTGGGATTTGCTTTGAGACCTTTTGTTGGCCAATACATGAGAGTAAGAATGGTTTGGGTTTAATGCTTGGTCCTTAAGAAAGAAATATAGCCAGTAAGTCCCACAATATCTTAGGGGGTTCAAACATAAAAAAAAATTAAGAGCATTCACAGGTAAGGATATAACACCCTATTTGGACAGGGCAGAAATAAGGAAACTGGGGATTGGGGAAGGGAGGAGATAGGGAAATCCTTTTGGGCAGTGTGACAGAGAAATAATGGCTTCAATTTTGGACGTGCTAAATTTAAGATGTCATCAGGCCATCCGATAATGACTTTTGTGTGGTAAATGGCATAAAATGTATTGTCAAGGATATGTATGGTCAGAAAAAGCAGATCACTTGTGTACTGAAGAAGAATAGCTTTGACAACTCCATTGTTGGGTAAATCTTCCCTGGAAATTTTATGGTAAAAACGCGGGTAAGAGTTATATAAAGTTATATAAAATGAAATGGTGCAAGTAGGCTATAATCTGCTTTAGTTGAGGGAAAAGGGAACATCACATTGCTAAAAAAAAAAAATCACCTATTATTGCAAGAACCAAAGGAAATATAATAAAAATACAATTTAAATAAATATATATAAAAAGTTGGGTCTCAAAGACCCCTCTCAATGTCTAATTAACAAAGATGCAACCAAAGTCAAGGAAAGCATTTCAACACAAAGAATTACTAGCGGAAACCAAAATATTTTCACATTGCTGAGTGTTTGCCTATTCAGAGAATGTGTGTATCAGAAACCTCACATCCTTGAAAACAAATTAAATTCCAAGTCAAATCACAGGAGACCAAATAGTTTCTAGAAAGCTGAAAACCTCCAAACAATGTGCTGGAAGAATAGGGAAAACTGAATTCGGAAATGCCTCTCTTATAATCAAAGCCCTCCATGTCCAACTACACAAAAAGAATGACACGGCTATGTGTGTTACCCTGAGTAACCACAAACTGCATTATCAGGAGGCAGCATTTTATATTAAATAATTTCTCTCTTCCCTACTCCCCCCCCTTCTATAAATAACCTTGACAAAATATTATTATAAAAGGCAGGAATATCTGAAAAGAATACATACACACACACACATATACACATATATATATTTGGAATACTCCTATTGTATTTCCTGTTATTCACACTATAAAATAAATCTTTTCTAAGACTTCAGTAGAATGAATCTGGTTTAAACTGAAGTTTATCCTAATTAGATTTGCCCTCCAGAACTCAATCCAGCATTTATACTCTTTTTTTTCACCTCTCTCACAGCTTTGAAATCTCCCTTTGCTTCCCTGTCTCAGGCACTCTTGGTTAGAGAAGAGATGGTTCCTCTTTATAGTTGAGCTCACAGGGACTGTACAGAAGAGATAGGCAAGGGATGGAGGAAGCAGAAAGTACCAAGCAGGAGGAGTTCTAGACAAAGTCCAAAATGTTTGCCCTCAAATTGTAGGAAAATGTTTTCAGAGGGCATTCCCTGGCTCTCAGTGCAATGGAATACTCTTACCAACTTTCTTTTCTTAGCTCAATCAAAAGCAAAGGATCTAATCCTCATTCACATTCAACTGTAAATATCTCTCCTGGGGCATTTGTGTTCTAACAGGTGCAAAACCTTAAGTTTAAAGGCTTCAATAAGCTTTGACCACTACTGGAGTGAGAAAATTATTTCTCATGAAGCAAATGAAATCACCACCCACATCTATTGTACTTATCCTCAGGAACCAGGTATCAAAAAGACATAATTGATTAAAGACAAAAATGTTATTCTAATTCAATCTTATGACTTTTTTTTATCAGAGCACTTTAGCAGCATGATGAAGCCTAGGAATTCTTTTGAATCATTCTTTAAAAAGCATAAAATAAAATACAAAGGTTTGCAAAGGAAGAAAATTATATTGAAATACAGTTGCTGATTTAAAAAAAAAGGAAAGGGGAGGATTCTGGGAAGACAGTGGAGTAGGTTGGTAAATTTCATGGTCTTCCAATTTCCCCCACAAATAGAATAAATTTGTGCCTCAAGGTGAACATAGATTAGTGAAAAATCAAGAAGACTTGAAGAACAGGGGGCCTCCTGCTAGAACCCTAGAAGATTTGAAGAAAGACCCTGAGCAGGGGATTAATCTGTCTGAAGTGCAAACAGCTCTGGGCTAGCTCAGCAGAAACAGCAAGTGGGGAGCCTTGGGGCTCCTGGGTGTTGCTCAAGTCTCAGCACACACACTTTTACTAGCAATATTATTTGTGGAGTCAGAGTCTGGGAAGACTGAGGGAACCTCAACTGATCAGGAACGATCAGTTCCTGCTGTGCTGCTGAGATGGACCCTGGGGGAGAGAAAACCAGCACACTTGAGAGTGCAGAAGGAGTGGGGCAGGGATGTTGCTGACATGGCCACTCAAAACCCCCAGATCAAAGAGAATATTTTGCAAGAAACAAACAAACAAACAAAAACTAATTCAAATACACTGGATCTACAATTAGAATTGTACAGGACTTATCAGCAGTCACACTAAAAACCTGGAGGTCCTGGAATCATATCTACTGACAATTTAAAAAGCTAGGCCTGTGGCCAAAAATACCATATCCACCAAAATTATCTATTAACTGAGAAAAACGTGGACATTCAATGAACTTGCAGATTTTCAGGACTTTCTGTCAACCAAGCCTGAACTTAATAGAAAATTTAACATATAGGAACCGATATCAAAGAGCAATTTCAAGGAACTCAACATGGAAAAATTATGGTATTTTTTTACATGGCAAATTCATAACATATGTTTAAGATCGACATCAACAATATAGCAGTCAAAAAAAGATGGGGGCAGAGTTAAGATAAAAATAGTAATTATGTCATACAAATGAGGTGAAGAGAAAGAATAGACACAGAAGAGGGAGGAAGGCTTATACTTCTCAAAACCTATTCACATTGTGAATGGATTAAATAGACACCACTAAATATATACCATGAAGGGTATAGCATCCTCCAAAATCTATACAGAAAAAAGGGGGGCAGGATGGTAGAGGGAGAAGCAAAGAGTGAGGGAAGAAGATAAGAGAGAGATCCATGAGTTGGGTGAGGTTAAGTAATAGTTAGGTAAGTTAGGAGCAGAATTAAAGCAAAGAGTCAGTAGGGAGAGGGAAGGCATGTGGGGGTGGAGGGTGTATGTATGTGTATGTATATAAATATATATTTATATCTAAACAAACAAATATAATCTATTTAATATAATATATAATAAATAAAATTAACTATAGCTTACTTGGGGGGGAGTGGGGAGATGAAAGCGGGGGAAGAATAAAGTAAAGGTTCACAGCAAAGGACAAAGTAACAATTTACAAGGAAGCAATGAAAAGATGGACACTTGTGAATATAATTTCATATGTATATATATATTATCTATACATAGTATATATATATGAGAAAGTAGATATAATATGTATATATACTTTCTTGATCTGGTAATTTGTTGTTATATATTTTGAATCCTCCCTGATGTTCTGCTGGGCACATGATAATGTTCCCTTTTGGTTTATTTCATTTTGCTTTGTAGTCCCTTTCTGGTTTTCTTATTTCTTATTCTGTTTCTTTAAATAAAATAAATGTGGAGGGGAAAGCAAAAACAAGGTCAGATACTCCAGGTTAATAACCCTTGGTTAATAAACAGGTTTCTCTGGGAAAGTTAACTTGTCCAGAGGCCAAGGTGTTCCTCACTAAAATTCAGATTTGGTGGGATCCAAGCCACACTAGACCACCTTTCAAGACTTTGCTCAAGCAATGTTTTCTTCATATAACCTTCCCCAATGCCTCAGAAGCTAGTGCTTTCTCTCCCCAAACTACTTTATATCACCTTATATATACATTTATATATTGCACAGATTATTTATTCTGATGGAATATAAACTCTTTAAAGGCAAGGATAGTTTTTGGCCATATCTCTAGCACCTTGCACAATACCTGGCCCATAGTAAGTGCTTAAAAATGCTTGCTGAGTGATTCAAGAAAGGGAAGGTGTAAAGAGATTCTGAAGAACAAAGAGATGTTTGCCAGGCAGAAGGAATCCCCCCTGAAAGAGTGTTCTTTGGGTGCAATAGAATAATTCCAGAAAGATTTCTTTATTTAGAGAAGCGGGACTGGGGAGGTACAAAGTTTCATTATGGATCCAGTTTGAATAATGATTTCTTGTCTTTGTGGAGATTTCCTTATTGTACAATGCTGTTTTTACAATGTGAAAATATCCATAATACAAAGTAATCTCTGAACCAAATAAGAGGAGACACAAGCCTATAAGCAATCCCCAGGGATTCTATTTTGTATCATGTTTGTACAATAATACTGTGTGGGTATATGTATACATATATATGTATGTGTGTATGTGTGTGTGTGTGTGTGTGTGTGGGTGTGTGTGTGTGTATATATATATATATATATATATACACACATATTTTGCTTTGCAGCATAGTAAGCACATAATACAGGTTTCATTTATATTACAGTGGCCTGTATATACAGTGTTTTGATCCAGTTGGGAGCATAGATTTAAAAATGAAAAGGCTGTCAGAGGCTAAGAAATCCAACCCCTAGATTTTACAAATGAGGAAATTGAGGCAGACAGAAGTTAAGTGACTTACCCAGCATTACTAGCTAGCGAGTGATTAAACCAAAAATCCACTAGACAGCCAAGCTTCCATGGGAGGGACAGAAAGCAACTTGGCTTTGTAAATATAGTAGAAAATCATCAAAGCCTGGACATTTTGCAAAATTTTCTCTTTTATTTATTTCTAGGAGGCTGTGTGCATGTGTGTGTGTGTGTGTGTGTGTGTATTTCTTAATAAGAGAAATTATGGGATAATCAGCCCCCAAACATAGAAGACTTAGATTGGAATTCAGTATCTAACTCTAGCTAGATGGCTTTGGGCCATTCACTTTAGTTTTCTCAGTCTCAGTTTCCTCTTCTGTAAAATGGGAATGATAAAAGTATCATGTCTTCCAGAGTTTTTTGAGTACAGTATTTTGTTTCCTTCTGGGACATGGTCTGGAGGTCAAAAAAGGCTCTTGATCAGTGGAAGGTGGTCATTTTCCTGAAACTTCTGTCTTAAAGAGCTGCCTAAAAACATGACCTGCCCAGGGTCACGTAGTCAATTTGGTTCAGAGGTGAGGTCTTCCTCATTTCAAAACCAGCTCTCTAACCACTCTGCCTCCCTGACTTCCAAGAGATGTCTACTTTTGTCCTCTTAGTTATTGACCTGTAAGTGCACATGGATGCTTTGGCTCCATACTATTTGTCCAGACATCCTGTGTCTGGAAGAGCAGAGGGAGAAGGGATTTGGAACATAAAAGGCTTTGCTTTTCTTTTTGCCTCTCCCACCTTAGTAAGATAGAACGTGAGTGAAACAGTGAACATTAGATAATTTTTCCATCTCAGCATTGGCCACAGGGTCGGTGAGAGGCTTTGGTAGCTCACTGTAGCTCTCCAGAGCTCTAGAAAATGAACGCATAGACATCCACTTCCCCTTAGCATGAGATGAGGCCCCTCCATTTAAAATGCAGATGTTCCTGGTAACAGTTGCTATGTGAAATGTTATGAGACAGAAATTACTGTCATAATTAATAATAGGTAAAGGTTTTACCTTTGATGGGCTGCAGTCTATGTTTGATTGAGGTTTTTTGGATGATATGTCTTGTAAGTCTCTATCATGGGCTAATGGTGGCTTTCTCAATGTTTGTGTGCTCAGGGTGTTGCCAGCTTCCATTTGGTTCTGGTTCTGAACATTTGGTCTCAGTGTCATGAGCTCCATGTCAAGGGGAATTTCTATGACTATTTTCAGATGTAAAACAGACTTTCTTCTTCTTTCTCCTTTTTTTCCTTTTCGTTTTTTTCTTCTTTCTTCTTTTTTTTCCTTTTTCTTCTCCCTTCTTCCTTCTTTTTTCTTTTTCTTCTTATTCCTTCTTCTTTTCCTTTTTTCTTTCTTCTTCTCATCTTTCTTTTTCTTCCTTTCTTCTTCTTTCTTCTCTTGTTCTTCTCCTCTCTCCCTCTCCCCCTTCTTCTTCCTCTTCTTTTTTCCCTCTCTTCCCTCTTCTTCTTCTCTTCTCTCTCTCCTTCTTCTTCCTTCTCATTCTCCTTCTTCTTGTTGTTTTATTTTTTCCTAAATAGCCCTATGATTTACAGAAAAAAAATATTCTACTTATGCTAACAAATGGGACTGGGCCCTGGAAAAACTTATCAAAGATCAGGAAACTCGATTGTCACAATGGGAAATGACCTTCTGGTCCAACTCACATATTCTACTGGAGTCTTCGGAGCAGTAATCATCAATTCTTTGTTAGAAGATTAGACTAGAATCTAGTCCCTTTCACCCAGGGCTATGAAGTTTCTTTATTTAAAGGCCCACAAAACAAAGTTTTGTTTTTACTATAGTCCAGCCCTCCAACAGTCTGAGGGACAGTGAACTGGCCCCCTATTTAAAAAGTTTGAGGACCCCTGGTAGATGTTCGACTCATTTCCTCTCCAACCTGACCATGCTGCTTTAGAGCAACACTAATGATTAAGAAGTTTAATTGTGTCTGCTTTCATCTATTCCTCTCTATCCATCTCACTGCTCTAACCTAAGGGTCCCATTTCTTTTCTTATCCCCCTTTAGGTAATCAGGTCTCTTAAGCACTTTCTTTCTTCTTCCTTATGAAAAACTACTTTCAGGAAAGCATATGGTACCAAACACACCATTTTAGTCAATTATGTTCTCTCTCCCAGAGACAGTTGTATTCTAATATTCTGAGGAATGAAAAGTGTCTCTATTAAAGATGTTCAAGGTTTCAACAAGTAATTGAGTATTTATATACATCTGTATATATGTATATATAATTTATTAGAGCTCTCTATTTAATTAGAGATATCTGTTCTTGGCCATATATGCCAAGGATGTTACATATATCCCATGTAGCATGGACTCCAGACTTACTTTCCCAAGCAGAATCACCATTGTACACTGGTCCTCAGAACTTGTCTGGCTTCAGAGTTTTAAGGATAGCTCGCAAGGGCTGAGGAGTTGATTTTCTCCTGTAATAGCCCACAAGGTCCCACTGATTGTTTTCCCTCATGGTTATGAATTGATTTCAGTTTGACAGGGAGATTTCATTTGCCTTTGAGAAAGAGCTATATATATTCACTAAGGTGATACAGTAAGTCCAGTTAGTACAAAATATTCCCCCAAAAGTCTGTGACATACACACTTATCACATATGTTTCTTGCGTATGGGAAGCCCTGAGTCAGCTTCTTGGAGCAGTGGATAGAGAACTAAACTTGGGATGAGGAATATTTGGCCTCAGACACTAACTAGTAGTGTAACTCTGGGCAAGTCACTCAATCTGTTTGCCTCAGTTTCCCTAACTATAAAAGGTAGGCAATAGTACCACTATCTCCTGGGGTTGTTATGAGAACCAAATGACACAAAATTTGTCAAGTGCTTTAGCGGAGGGTCTGCTAGATAGTAGATGCTTAACATAATTGCTTCTTTCTTTCTTTCCTCTCTTTTGTGGGGCACTTATGAAATTCCCTTAGGAACAATGATCTAAGCTCTTTGTAAACCCTTGAATCTATCTTTTCTCCTGGGATTCAGTCTGTCCTCGACTCTCAATGCAGGCGCTGCTGTCAACTGTCCTGGGGACTCTGATGGGGAGGTTTTACAAGCCTTCCTCTGACAAAAGTAAGGAAATGAAATGAGGAGAAGAGACTGAGACTGAAGCTGAGGCTGAGGCTGGGGCTCTCTTCCTCCCGCAGGGATTCCTTCTCAAAGGCTTAACTGAATTGTATCCACCATTTAAGCTGCCAAATGCTTGAATCTTTAAGTTTCCAAACTGGTCTAATATTTTCTAAATGACTCTCAGAACATATCCAAATTTCCTCAACCAATCCAAACACTTAAGCACTTACTGAGCAAGGCCATCCAAGTTCATCCAATGGCTTTCAAGAACATCTAAATTGATTTTTCACTCAGCCTAAAATGGATTGATTCAATAGAGGAAAATAGGCCTTGTTCACACCTCTGGTAGATTGTTTTCACCTGACAGAGGTATCAAGGTATCCCCTCTTGTCACTTTGCAATGGGGTAATTGATCTGCCCATTCAACATACTGCACGCTTACACACAGGAAAATATTTATGGACCTCTGAGTCATGGACAATGTATTTTTCCAAAAGAATTAATGAGTAGCATTAACACTTTCTCTCTAACTTTTTAAAGTCTAAGTAATGGACAGAGCTATATGTCAGGCCCTAATTTGTAGCATTTGTGATTTCTGATCTGTAAATGTTCACACAGAATATTTAACCATCAGTAGCCAGTTTGAGTTGGCCATAATACACCTCTGAGCCCATTCTAGAAATAGGTGAAAGAATTGAGGAGCATGAAGGAATAAAATCAGATGGTAGAGCAGTGAATCTTAATTGTCCTTCATTTTTCCTAATTCATTTGCCTGATGCCTGATGCCTGATTCCATAATGGGATTTAGAACTTGAAGGGATCTTAGAAATCATCCACAGTGATGCTACCATTCAATAGAGGAGAGTACTAAAGCTCAGCAAAGCCCAAATTACCTGTTGGAATCAGATACTCCTCCCAGGTACTTCTGAGCTTATCTCCTCTACTAGCTCAAGCTTCCCTCTTCATCACTTGCCTCAGCCTCCTCCCTTCTGAAGGGTAGAATAGCAAATTCCTTCCAATGCCTTCCTTTATAGATGGCAGAAACTAGACTCTCAACTCATTCCACTTTGCATCTGCCTCTTTCCCTGGTTTCAACTCTGGAGAATAAGATGCCCCCATCGTTGTCCTCCCTCACACATACTTTTCCTGCCTCACTTTTAAGTATTATCTCCCTCTATTAGATGATAAGCTCCTTGAGGGCAGGAATAGTCTTTCTTTTTATTAATTCTATTTCCATTACTCAGCACAGTGCCTGACACATAGCAGACAATAAATGTTTATTAGATTTGGATTAGATGGAATTGCTCAAAGTCTTAGAAGTCGTGTCAGAACAGATGCAAATGAAAATCTTCATACTCTTTCTACCCTACCAGGGGAGAGGAAAATATAGAGTCAAGGGAAACTCAGTTGCATTTATAATTTTTGCCCATTGCAAATCATCAGTGAAAGGAAAGCGACATTCTACAAAGAGTCCTAAAGGCGCTATGATTTTCAGCTACTGGACAACTTACCCCTATCCAGATCCAACTGTATTTTGAGCCTTACCTGATGCAGAAAGAGAAAGGCCATGTCCATGTCCCATCATGGAAAATATTATGAGACACAGGAGATGGTCACAAAAAGATTGTCCATTCTACTCTGAGCATTTCTTTTAAACTTTATTCATTGTCTCGATCATATTATAGAACTTCCTGGTGTTTTGTGTTTCTTGTGATATCTATTTCCAGTTAGTCAAAGCATTAATTTCTAATCCCTGGGAGCTCTGCCTGGTGACCTGGTATCAGGAGAATTTGTCTGGCTTATTCAACGATGGTTGGTCCAACTCCGTCTGTGCCCATCAACGTTAACACTGGATGCTCAGAATAAACTGTATATATTGTTTATATTCAGCCGCATGTTTTAAATATTCTTAGTGTTCATGCAACATCTATCACTGGGGCTATGTTTGCATTATTTCCTCACCCCTAGAGAAGAAAGCCAAAGAAAGATCAATTCATAAAAAATGAATGGTTGTTGAAGCTCTTCAAAGCCTTGATTTACTGTATAATTAGTAGACAACACTAGAAAACAGAACATCTTTCTGCCTGTGAATTAAGTCAATGGATTAATTCATTAATTACATATGATAACTCTATAGATAGGAAATCCATAATTGTACCATTGGTTAAGAAAACACAGGAGGGAAAAATTAAGTCTCCTTTCAACACGGTCAAAAAATTAACCTAGAATCTTGGAGGCCTCTGCAAGCAGTCTAATTAGAGGTATCATGTACAGCCTAAATCACATCCCTAAAGGGAAGCCTGAACTGCCTATAAAAACTGATTTTTGAATTACTGTTCAGGAAGTAGAAATTTTCTTGCATTTCCTTCTTCTATCTCTCCCTCCCTCCCTCCCTTTCTTTCTTCTTTTCCACTCTTTCCTCCTTCCTTCTTTCCCTCCCTCCCTTCCTTCCCTCTCTCCCTTCCTCCCTCCCTTCCTCCCTTTCTTCCTTCCTTCCTTCCTTCCTTCCTTCCTTCCTTCCTTCCTTCCTCCCTTTTCCTTCTTTCCTTTGTTCTTTTCTTCCTTCTTCCCTCCTCTTTCTTCCTTCATTTCTTCCTCCCTTTTCCCCTTTCTTTGTTCCTCCCATCTTCCTCCATTGAAAAAATTAATTCCCAATTGTGACTTCATCCTTCAACCCCATACCTGTACCAATCATAGTAGCTTCTCCTCTCCCCCACATGTCCAGAAGCCTTTCTTCTCCATGCTCAGAACTCCTAGTTCTTTCCTACAGAATGGTCTTCAGTTTGCTCATCATCCTGGTCACCCTCTTCTGGATGCATTTTAGTTTAGCAATGTCTTTCCTAAAATGTCGTATAAGGCAGTATGATGGCATAGTAGATAAAGTACTGGATCCAGGATCCGATCCAGAAAGACACGAGTTCAGATGGAGCCTCAAACACTTACTAGCTGTGTGATCCCTCAGCAAGACACTTAAATTCTATCTGTCTCCATTTCTTCAACTTCAAAATACAGATAATAACTGCATACCATGCAGGGTCATCATGAGGATCAAATGAAATGATATTTGTAAAAACCGTCTTTTCAATGCGAGCTGACAGTGGCAAATGATGGCAGGTCTATTATCTGCATTCTTCTGAGGGCTAGATCTTTACTAAAACACTCTAGATAATAGAATCAGACAGTGCTGAAGCTAAAAAAAAAAATAAGACGTTCGAAATCATCTGATTTAGATTTCTCATTTTACAGTGGCTTATTCAGTCACACAACTAGTAATAAGTGATAGCAGAGATCCAGACTGAGACCTTATACATACATACCCCCACACATATATTTATATATATATATATATCTACATATATGTGACTATGTTATATTTCATGACATATATCATACATTTCATATATTTACATATGTTATATATGTATACATATTTTGTTTATATATATGTATGTATCTATATACATACATATATGTTTTAGACTTCCATGTCACAACATTGATGTTTATTTTGACCTGGCATTATACTAACTGCCATTCCCCTAATTGTTTTCACATAAATTGCCTTCTAGCTATCCCTTCCCCAACCTGAATATGTGAAATTGCTAATTTGAACCCAAGTTAGAAGATTACACTTATTAAATTTCATTTATTAAATTTAGCTTATTATGCTAGTTTGTTGAAATTAGCTTTTTGGATTTTTTTGGTCCACTATGTTAACTTTCCCAGCCAGCATCATGTCATCTGAAAATATGATAAGCATATCACCTATTCTAATCATTGTTAAAATGATTTATTCATATTGTTTAAAAAATTGAATTAACTGATTAAACCACCAAAGGATAACTTTATAAAGCTGTAAAAATATAACAAAATTCATCTGTAGAAATGAGAGATCAAGAATCTCAAGTGAATTATTAAAAAAGAATGGGCAGCAAAGGGGCTTAGAAGTATCAAATAGTACAAAAAGCAGGAATCATCAAAGCACTTTAATACAGGACAAGAATAGTAAGGTTGAACAGCTAAAATGGGAAGAGAAGCACTAAGGGGTGGGGAGAAAGATGTTGCAGTAAGTTTTTCTAATAGTCTGTCATTAAATATTTATTAAATACCTCTTACCTAACAGGTACTGTGCTAAGTACTGGAGATATAAAGAAAAGAAAACTCCTGCCTTCAAGGAGTTTACAATCTAATCAAAGAATATTCAAAGTCCTGTAGAAGGGGACCCACGTGTGCAAAAATGTTTGTAGCAGCTCTTTTTGTGGTAGCAAAGAATTGGAAAAATGAGTAGATGCCCATCAATTGGGGAATGGCTGAACAAGTTGTGGTATATGAAAGTAATGGAATAAAAAATGATGAATAAGCTGATTTTAGAAAGGCTGGAAAGATTTACATGAACTGATCCTGAGCGAAACAAGCAAAACCAGGAATACATTGTACACAGTAACAGCAAGATTGTGCCATAATCAACTATAAAAGATTTAATTCTTCTCTCAGCCTTTCCAATGATCCAAGGTAATCCCAATAAACTTTGGATAGGAAACTCCATCTGCACTCAGAAAAAGAACTATGGAGACTAGATGTAAATCAACCTATGCTATTTTCTCTTTTTTTCCCCTTTTCTTCTGTTTTTTTTTCTCTCATGGTTTTCCCCTTTTGTTCTGATTTTTCTCTTCCAACATGATTCATAAAGAGTTGGTTTTTTAAAATAAATGTACATGTATAACCAGAAAAAATAAAACCATAAAAAAAATCCTCTAGAAGGGGAGATTTTAGCTGGGACTTGAAGAAGTCAGAGAGGCCAGGAAGCAGAGATGGGAGTGAACATTCCAGTCATTGGGGGACAGGCAAAGAAAATGCCCAGAGATGGGAGATTGGAGTTTTTTGTTCAAGATATAGCAAGGAGACCAGTGTTACTGGCTCCCAGAGTAAGTGAAGCATTCTAAAGTATAAGAAGACTGGAAAAGTAGCCTCAATGAAGGATAAATGAGTTTGAACTTGAAATGGAGAATTTTGTATTTGATCATAGAGGGGATAGAGAGCCAGTGTAATTTATTGAGCAGGTTGTTGACACAGATTCCTACTTTAGGAAGATTGGTTTGACAGCTGAGTGGAGGATGGACTGGAGTGGGGAGAAGCTGTGGCAAGGACATCAGCCAACAGGCTGCTCCAATAGTCCAGATGTGCTGGGGATAAGGGCCTGTACCCAGGATGGTAGTCATGCCAGAGGAGGAAAGACGGCCTTTTTTCTTTTTTAACATATAATTGGCTGGAGGGAAATAATTTATGTTGTTTTGTTTTGTTTTTTAAAGACAGATATTATGAAGTTAAAATTGATAAGACTTGGCAATAGATTGGATATAGGGAAGGAGGGTGAATGATAAAAGTCTCATTTTAAAGATATAAGGAACTAATTAAGCTTTCCCCCTTGAATTTTTCACTATAGAGTTAAAGGGGAGTCTTACAAAGTTTACTTCCACTGGATATGGGAAAAGGATCCGTGTCATTTGAAAACAATTTAATTTTCATAGGCTGAAACCAGAAGATTCAATGATATAAAAATCCTGATTTGTTTCCTACATATTATTTTAAGTCGAATTTATTGAGTATTCTGGCCCTACTTTCCCAAACTAATTATAAGTCCAAGAGGTATCCCTGAGGTTCTGGCTTGTCATTCTCTAATACTATCAACTTATACTCCCATTGTAGTGTGATTCCCTCCCCCTTCCACTGTTATCTATCCCTATCTATCTACAAGGGCCCCAAATGCAGTAAATTAATTAACATCAAATTAGATTTTTAATAGTGTTTCTTTTTTCCCCGATTATATGTAAAAACAATTTTTTACATTTCATTAAAAAATGTTAATTTTTACAATTTTTATATTTTCCTAAATCCTCTTCTTCTCCTCCCCTTCCCTGAGACAGTAAGCACTCTGATATAGGTTATACATATGCAATCATGTAAAACGTATTTCTATATTAGTCATTTATGTAAATTAGCTTTTCCAGAAGGATATTTACTTGGATGATTCAGCATGAAGAGGGCTACAAATATCCCCATCCCATCCCCAAATCTATGGGGAGTACAGTTTTCCCATACCAATTGAATCAAACAGTGCAATCTCCACATAAGCAGCATTGGTCCCACAAAGTTCACATCCACATTCTATGGCATGTGAGCCCTTGTCTCAATTACTACTAAGTGAAATCTCTAAAGTTGTCCTTTGATTCTCAAGACCTCAAAACTGAACTGCTTGATGGCAAGTCCAGAACATACTCTACTCCCTTACCTCCTAGTGGCTTGATCTCCTGTCTTTCAAAATTCACAAGGTCATAAACTATGATCTTTTACCTAAAATGAAAAGGGAAAAAAATACCAAGGCAAAGAATTAAGTCCTATATTGACAGACTGTATGTCCAAACTTGAATAAGAGGGGTCTTTATAGCATTAATTCTTAACTTTCACTGGAATGCCATCATGCCAAAAAAAAAAATTTCCCTCAAAAGAGAACTGGTTCTGGTGGTCTAAGGCCCTTTGAATGTCTCCATTAAAGGATCCTCTTCACTATATGGCCAGTTGACTGGAAGCAGTTATGAGTGGCAGCACCTACTCCAAATTTTATGTGGAGACTGCCTCAGAGACACCTTGTGCATCCTCATAAACCCTGAGCTCATTGGCCAATCCTCCATTACACTAATGATTTACCATCTTACCATTACTCCCTGGATGCTTCACATGTAGAACAGACCTAGCCAGGTGAACACAGAACACCTAGCCAGAAGAAGTTGTCTTTGTGGAGCTTTGTGGCCATTTCCAGGAAGCACCATTTCCCACGCTTATGGAGGGGGAATAATGAGCTCTTCCACCAGAGCTTAGTTGGAGATGAGGGGACTAATCCAGAGATTTCTGGGATATTTCCATATTCCCCCACATCCCAATCCTAACCATCATCAAAGATGTCCTTGGGACTTTCCGGTTAAACAAATGTGCTTATATTTAGAACTTGCAATTTCTGTCTAACATCTCAACCTTATCAAAGTCAGATTCCCCACATTTGAATTCAACATTTTCTAAGTATCTACTTAACATTTCAGCACTGTGCTAAGGAGGGAGAGAGATTTTTTTTTCAAAGAATAACAAATAGAATCTTTATTCTCTCCTTAGAAGGTAGTCAGAAAGACAATTCAGTTTCATCCATCCATCCAAACAAACATCAATTTAGCTTCATCTCTCTAAGGCATGGGTACTAGGACAAAGGTAGGTTGTTCTCTATTTCTAAGTAACTTAAAGCCTGCTAAGGGAGAAGAGATCTATTTATATAACTACTAAATTTTTTTAGGGCTTTTGTTGGGATAATGTTTTTGTTCTCGACCTGTCAGTTCATTGCTATGTGGAACTTCCAGTGAGGAAACTACCTCCACCAATACAGATCTATAACTATAATCAATCTACATTTATTAAGCACCTATTAAGTGCCAGACATTGTGCTAAATACTGAGGATGCAAAAGGAGACAAAAAAATAGCACCTGTCCTCAAAGAGCTGATAATTCAAAGGGGGAGACAGTCTGTAAATAAATATATACAACAAGCTTTATATGAGATAATTAGGGCCACAGAACTAATAGATATCAGATATGTTATTGGAATCTAAGTCTCTCTGGCTTCAAGGTAGCTTTCTTATTCTCTATTCGTACCATTTGAGTACAATTTAGTACAAAGAAGAGGTGAAATAGAGCAGCATGAGGGTTAATGTGGAAAAAGACAGGATGGTTTGGCTGGAATAAAGAATGGGGAAAGGAGATCCTTGTGAAGTGAAGCTCACCAAGTAGATTGGGATCAGATAGGTAGAAAGTCTTGGATGCCAAATTAAATAGGTTATATTATATTTGGTTGAAAATGAGAAACCAATGAATAATTTTGAGTAAGGTAGTAATGTGATCACACCTGATACTAGAAAGATTACTGAGACATCTCAGCTGAAGGAAAGGAGACTTTAGGTAGGAAGACATATTAGAATTGTGACAACAGCCAAGGCAGATAAGTAATTGGTTTACATTAGGATAGTGGCCTTGGAAATAAAAAAGAGACAAGTAGAAAAGAAATATTTTAAAGGGATAATAGATAAGACTCAAAAACCATCAGGTTAGAAAGAATCAGGATGAAAGACTGAAGAATAAGATTTCTAACCTAGATGACTTAGAAAATAACAATCTCATTAACAGAATTGAGGAAAAACAGGGGTAAACAAATAATAATGAGAGTTGACATTTTGATGTTTTTCAGGTGAAGAAACTGAGGTTTGCTGATCCGATGTGATTTGCCCAGACACCCAAATAGCCAGGACTAGAAGCAAGTTGCAAGACCAACTTGGTCCTGATTGCAGACCCAGCAATCTTCCTGGAACCTCTGCTAAGTGATAAATACCAGGGGAAATGCACATTTACTAAGACATGACCCTGGCTTTCATTTGGCATGCAATTTAGTAGAACCAGAACTAAAGTAGGGCAAGTAGGGCTCCGTCCAAGCACCAAATTTACAGGGTTAATGATTTAGGGGGTATTGAATTTTGAGGCCACTGACAGAGATTGAAATCTTTCAACAACTTAGAGACAATAGAATTTAGCATCTGTTTGGCAAAAATACTTAACCAAAATAGGCAAGTATTTTAGGATAGGAGGTATATCTTTTTTCTTTAAGTTATTCAATCTCCATTCAACCAAAAATAGCTTTATGCCTCTTGTCCTGGGCATGATTTACATTATTTTTCATGAAATTGGAGACTCCTAGTAATGGTTCCATAGTCTACCAGGAAGAAGGACCTGTGCTCCCATCAGAAACACACAGTCACTTCTCTTTGTAGAAACATCTTAAAAGAATTTTGGCAGCAGAATCTGTCATAAAATCACAACATAGGAGAACAGGGAGAAAGCTGGAAGTTCTGATACTCTCATTGTACAGATAAAGATATCGAGGTTCAGTGAAGGCTACAGATCCAGACCTATAACTCTGGCATCTCCTTTTTCTAAGCTTTTCTCATCATGCTTTGTTGCTGCCCAGAAGCAAATGATTATCTTGACTTTTCTTAGAAATGGAGGCAGCTCCAAAAGGGGTTAGCTATGGCTTGTATCCAGCCAGAGCTTCTTCGCTTTTTTGGTGTCAGGGTCCCCCTTAGTAATCTGGGGAAGTATATGGAATCTGTTTCAGAATGTTTTGAGTGCATAAATAAAATATTTAGAATTGCAAAAGAATTAATTCTATTGAAAGAAAGATATTACTGTTTTCCATCCCACTTCCCAGGTAGGGGTCTATGGCCCTGGGATTAAGAACTCTTACATTAGAGAGATGAAAAATTAACAAGTCAGTGTAATTCTATGTATACCCAGGTAACTTCGGACATCATAGGAGAGTGAACAATGGGCGGCTGTTAGAGTCAGGAAGACCTGAATTCATATTTCACTTCTGACATTAGCTCTGAGATTAACCACCCTTAGCTCATTGAACTAGATGATCTCTAAGGTCTAGATCCAGCTCTCTACCCAAGTCTGCTTCTGGCACTTCAAAGCTCTGTGAGCATGGAACACTTAATCCCTCTGGATTTCTGTTTCCTCATCTCTCAAATTGGGATAAATAATACCTATCACCTATCTTGTAGAGTTATTTTGAAGCTTGAAAGAGATTCAAGTAAAGATATTTCCAAATATTAAGTGCTGAATAAGTGGTCAGTCTTCATCATCATCATCATCATCATCATCATCATCATCTCTCCTGGTAATGTAGAATGAAACAAGTTGAGAGCAATAAGGATTCCTCCTATATCCACCCCTCCCACCAAGAATTGGCAGCCCTGGACTCAGATTGCTACTTTTTTGAATGAGTTACCAATGAAATTCGGCTCCATATATGCTTGACATAGATTCGTCCCCATCACCAGAAGGCTTGAGCAATGGAATGGTACTTATCCCCCGTCTTTACCTCTGTCATGGTCACTACGCCCAGACACTATTGCTTTAATCGCTTGGCAATCCTGAAGCTTCCAGGTTGTTAAAGGAGACAATTGATGGTATATCTGGCTACAACATATGATAAACAATGCCAGGGTGAACTAAAAACAGGCTAATTTAATAAGCAATTCCTTTCCCCTATGCTGTTTAAATTTACATAATCAACTGGCTATAATATTTAGCATACTTTTAATGTTTATAATTAGTTTACACTTCAATTCCATGCCTCAAACTTCACCATTCACCAAAATATTGATTGGTCTACAAAGAGTACAAAACTGCAATATTCCACTGGCAATCACTCTATGAATGTGAGGGAAATGATAGGTGGATGTACTGTATTTTTCTTGTTAATTACAAACCTAATTTTCTATTAAAATGTATGAGATGACAAAATCTCAACAAACTCTTTAAAGCTATTACTAGAGGATAAAGTATTCTACCAAAGTATTAATATTAGCATCATTAAAAGAGTTTTATCAAGAGTGCCTTTATCTCCAGATTGCGAACAATAGCAGCCTGAAGGAGAGAAATGCCCTTGAGAATTGTGGTATGAAAACCAACAGCAGTCTTAGAGCTACATGAAGTCTTCTTGTGGTTTCAAAACTAAAAGAAAAAAAATTATTGAAGCCACAATTATGCGATGTAATAGAGCAAATGAATCTATTTTTCATCACCTTGGGCTCTGAAAGGAAAACACTGGAGAATTATATTGATAAGAGAAAGCGCTCAGATATTCAAATACATTAATGTTGGTTTAATTGATTAAACCAGATCGAGAGCTTTTGAAAATGCACAAGGAGTTATGTCTGCATAAATAGACCAAAGGAATCTGCTTCAAAACACCAGGCACAGCTCTGGCCCTCTGTCTGTTATGCATTGTAAAGCTCTGGCACAAATCTCTCAATTTCTTAGATATTCCTCAAAACCCAGGATATCTTTGGCTTTTATTGCCTGCTCCGGCTAAATCGATTTTTTTCCCTATCGTTCCCTTGACAAGCTGTCTGGCAACGTCAGAACATCTTTCTACACTGTCTGAGGTGCCTATAGCTGGAGAGAAAAGCCCAAAAGGTAAGGGTGCCATCAAAGCTCTTTTCTTCCCCCATTAAGCCCCATATCTCCATCTTAACCTTTCAGAGGGTCACTAGTTTCTCTTTTCACTTGTACTATTCTATTTTTTTTTTGTAGGATCATTAAAGGAAAAGATGAATCTTGAGTAAGTCATACATTATGTTTATTTTATTTTATTTCTTGCAAAAGAAGGGATCTTCAAGGTCATGGAATTCAATGCTCTCTGTTTATGACCAGGAAAATGAGACATAGGGAGGTTAATAGCTTGCCCAAAGTCACACAACTACATAGTAGGTCTCCTGATTGGTCTAATTGTTAGCACCCTTCTCCCCTCTCCCCCAATCTTGTTTGTGTATGTTTACTTTGTAGATTTGTTTTACTTACTTAACTGCTTTGTCCCTTACTCTTCCTTGACTAGAATGTAAATCCTTGAAGGCAGGAATTGTTTTTTTTCTTCCTCCTCCTCTCCTCCTGTTCTTCTTTCTATTGTTATTTTTTCTTCTCCCTCCTCTTCCTCTTCTCTTCGTCTTTCTCTTTCTCCTTCTCCTCCTAGAACAGTGTCTGGAACAGTACATTCTAATATTTTATTTTAGAGGCAGAATCCAGATTAGAACACAGTCCTCCTGGCTGACGTTAGGACATTTTTTTCAATAATATTTTATTTTTCCAAATACATGTAAATATAGTTTTCAGCATACATTTTTGTATACTAAATTTTTCTCTCTCCCTCCCTTTTCTTCCCTCTTCTCAACACAACAAGCAATCTGATATGGGTTGAATGCAAATCATTTAAACATATTTCTACATTGATTATGTTATGCAAGAAAAATCATATCAAAAGAAGAAAAAACATCGGAAAAATAACCAAACAAAAAGATAAAACTATTATGTTTTGATCCACCTTCAATCTGCACAGTTCTCTCTCTGAATATGATTGGCATTTTCAATCCCAAGTGTATAGCAATTGCCTTGAATCACTGTATTGTTGAGAAGAGTCAAATCCATCACAGTTGATCATATAATCTTGTTGTTACTGTGTACAATGTTCTCTTGGTTCTGCTCACTTCACTCACCATCAGTTCATGTAAGACTTTTCAGGATTTTCTGAAATCAACCCGATTTCATCATTTCTTATAGAATAATAGTATTCCATTACTTTCATATACCATAATTTATTCAGCCATTCCCCAACTGATTACTCTTTTTCCAGTTCCTTGCCACTACAAAAAGAGCTGCTACAAACGTTTTTGCACATATGGATCCTTTTCCTTTATTTATGATCTTTTTGAATTATAAACCTAGTAGTGAGGCTGCTGGATTAAAGGGTCACAGTTCTAGACTGTACTCCATAATGGTTAGATAATTTCACAACTCTATCAATAATGTATCAGCATTTCAATTATTCCACACACCCCTCAACATTTATCATTATCTTTTCCTGTCATCTTAGCCAATCTGAGAGGTATGAGGGAGTACTTCTGAGTTATCTTAATTTGCATTTCTCTAATCAATAGTGATTTACAGTGGTTTTTTTATATGACTAGAACTGGCTTTCTTTTCTTATCTGAAAATTGTCTGTTCATATCAATTGACAATTTATCAATTGAAAAATGACTTGTGTTATTAGAGGTTAGTGAATTGGAGGTTAGTTCTCTATATATTTTAGAAATGAGGCCCTTATCAGAAATCTTCTACTTCCCTTCTAACCTTGGCTTTGTTTATTCAAAAATTTTTAATTTAATGTAATCAAAATTATCCATTGTGCATTTCAAAATGTTCTCTAATTCCTCTTTGGCTACAAATTCTTCCCTTCTTCACATATCTGATAGGTAAACAATCCCTTGCTCTACTCATTTGCTAATAGTATCATCCTTTATGTCTAAATCAAGAACCCATTTCAAACTAATCTTGATATATGGTATGAGATGCTTGTCAGTGTCTAGTTTCTACTATCCTATTGTCCAATTTTCCCAGCATTTTGTCAAATACTAAGTTCTTACCAAGACATTTGTTCTTTGAAAGTTATGAGATAATAAATGTACTCTCAGGCGCTTCCATTCAACTGAGGGAGACCACTCACATACATGTATAAAGGCTGTTAGGATGGGAGGCCATCAAAATCTGGGGAAGTCAGGAAAGTCAGTCCAGAAGGTGGGGCTTCAGCTGAGTGGGAGGAAATAAAGGATTCTTTTTCATTTTGTTGTTTTTAAAAGACTGGGTCTCTCCATCTTGCTCAGACTGGAAGTGCTCATTGGGCCCAATCTTATTGGAGTCTTGATACACTGTGCCTCTGATCTGGCCCAGCTGGCCACTGCTGACACAATCTGGTCTCCCATTCCCCCTCCTCAATATTTATCATTTAGCTCAGAGACCTGCTAGGTTCAGCTAACCACAATCAGAATTCAGGAGAGTCATTGATCTCCACCTTCCTCATATCCCAAATAAAGAATTCTAAGAGACAGGGGTGAAAAACGAATTGTATGAGCCCAGGACAGAAATGAGAAGCAGAGTATGGTGTGGTAAGAGAGGACGATTTGTCTGGATTGTAAAATGTAGCAAGGGGAGGAAGCTTTAATGATACGGACATAGTCATTTGGGTGGTACCAGGTTATAAAGCCATTTAGAGGCACTTATATGATCCTAATGATAATAGGGAGCCATTGGACTTCAAAAAGCAGGAGGTAACATGTTCAAACTTGAAATTTAGGGAAATCATTTGGTATCTCTTGAGTAGGATGCCTTGGAAGGGGAAGTTTGAGGCCAGGAGACCAGGAAGCCCTTTCAATAGACCAGGCAAGACGAGGAGGGTCTGAACTGGAGGGATAGTGCTACAGGAGTTAAAAGAAAGAAGAGACTACCAAAAAAGTGTGAAACACTAGCAATTGATTGAATATGTGAAGTGCAGAGAAGTGAGAAATCAAAGATCAGCTCTTTTTGGGGACTCTGGAAGCCTGAAAGGATGGTGGTACCCGCAACAAGTGCCTTTTTGGAAGAGCTGTAGGTTTAGGAAGAATGATAATGCATTCAGTTTGGATACATTGGATTTTAGATGCCCATGAGAGATCAGCTCATAATATCCCAACAGGGAGGATCATAGGATGGCTTAACTCTAAGAGATCCAAGAGATCATCATGATTCTTTAAAGCAACAACCAGAGATCAAGAGAAGTAAAGGTATTCACAAAGCTTAGTACTAAAACCCATATTTCCTAACAACTGGTCCCCATAGTTCCTAACAATTCTCCCAGCTTCATGGAGTGAATCTTAGAATCATGGGCTTTGGAGTTGAGAGGATTTCAAAAATCATCTAATTCAAATTTGCCATTTTATAGATAAGAAAATCAAGAACAAATGGCTTGTCATAAGTCCCCTCCTCCTTCTCTCTTTATTTATAGATAACAATTTCCACAATCTCTGGGAATCGTTTTGAATCTCAGCATAATAAGCACTAGCCAATATTATTTTAAAAAAATAGATAGTAGCAAAAATATACTGAACCTCAAGACGTTGAAGCCTAAATAATGAAGAAATGTGTTGCCACCCACTCTCCACTCCCCCACCCCAAATATACAGGAGAAAGAAGTTTTGACCAGCAAATAAAAGGGTCTTGTGCTAGCAAGCGGCATTAACGCCAAAGAGCATGGAAATCTTTAATAATTTGAAATAAATGCTATTCAATAGACTGCTTTAAGTGCTTCGTTTATTTTAAGGAAATATTTCCAAAAGAAGCTTTCCTGTGTGAGGCCATGAAGAGCACTTTATAAAAGGATATTAATTATATCCTGAAAGTTACAAGTGTCATTGAACAAGAATACCACTGTATAAAATACCAATATACCATTTCCCAGATCTACTAATTTAGGCTAGTCCCGATACTAGATTTCCAGCTGAGAACTGGAATTATTTAGCAATTATTTAGCTGAGCATAAATATTTAGAGACAGTTTTTGCTAACAAATCTTGCCTCTAGGAGCCAGGCCTATAACAATATTCTTGGCGCTAGTTTTCCACATATAAATCAAGCCTCCAACTTCACACCTTCTCTATTTCATTTTTATTATTTTGTACAGTGCCCACTGCCTCTCTACTCCTGGGTTTGTACTGTTGTGCCAGAACACCGAAGCTACAAGATTGCATTTACATGATACCAGATGAGCTTAAAAAACAGCTGAAAAAAAGCCAGGATCCTGTTTTAGTGAGTGCCACCATTTTGGTTTTGTGAATAAGAGAGCTGTGGATTTTCAAAGTCTGTGAAATCACATCCAGCCAATTTTCTCCCATTTCTATTGTTTCCTCTTTGTTGTCCCCTTCTTCATTGTTGAGTTCTTTTTTTAAAAACAAATCTTGGTTTATGATACAAACTCTGATGAAGTAGAAACAAGATAACTACAGTAACTATAGTTGCTCTCAATGGAATTTCTGACCTGTTGACTAATGCTATCTCCTGCTTTGAGTGAAAAGCAACTCTTTCTATTCATCGGGGCAAACCTCAGAATGTCATGGGCAATTTTGAACTCGGTGACTCCTGTTGACTTTCATCCTTTAAAAATGGCCTCCTGTGAGGCTTTCCCCATTTTCCAACCCCAGCTAAAATTTCAGTGGCAGAATCGGCAGTGGCAGCAGCAGCACTCCAGCTGAGTTCTCTATATATGGTAAATAAATCATGGGAACAACAATCCCCAATTTCACATTAATTGTTTGGAAATCCCCACAACATCAAACATTTCGTTAAAAATCTCGAAAAAAAGAAGTGTGGTTCTTTTGTTGTGGTTGTTGTTGTTTTCCTTGAGAGTGATTTGTTCTAAATACAGCTTAACAGGCAGATGACTGGTTTGTGACTAGGGTATCTTTTCTGAGATGAAAAAGCAATACAAACTCTTCCCAAAGGGATGCCAAGCAGGCACAGACCAACATAGGGACCATGGAATGGAGGCACCTGGGAAAACACTGATTACAGGACAAGATTGACAGGGAGGCCTCTATGGAAGCCTTCTCACACATGCCTCCAAAGGGCTGAAGTGTAACAGTAGTGCTTCAGGAAACAGTTCTGGGAATTTGCTCAATCTGAGAGTTTACGATTGCTCAGTCACTTAGAAAATAAAAACTTGAAACAGGAGGATTGCTGGATTAGAGGGAAGATGAGGCCATATATAACTTCAAGTCAGAAGGAAGAAGAATGTGGAAAAAGCAGAGAACAGAATTGGATTTGGGTTTTATGAGCTGGGAATATGAGGAAATGAAACTGATTCCACAAGCCATGATGGTCACCAGTTGCACAATTTTATAGTTGCTCCCTTTCCCATGTGGCTTTGTTTCCTAGATAATCTAAAAAAATATACCCTTGACATTCTCCATTGCAGCAATGTATTCCCTCAACTCTACCTGTTCTTCCTTCAAGGCTCTGATCAGCTCAAAAGATAAGGGAACAAAGAACTATGAAAGGTCATACAAAGCCCCTGACATTGATTCTCTAGCCTCAGTTCCTGTCTCTTCTTTTTTTCCCCCAGGCCCCAACATTGGGTCCATCTACTTAACGACAGTCCACTATAGGGGAATGGAAAGAGAATAAATTCTAAAATCAGAGAAACTGGGTTCAAATCTGATGAATGTTATATGATAACAATGATCCGGGGCACTTCTCTTTGCCAATTAGGGGTTCATTTTGCTCATTTTCAAAGTGCCATGCAATTAGATTGTATCTAAGATTTTTTCATTACTAAATCTTATGAGTCTTTTCATTTCAACTGTTTGCTTCCCTCCTCGCTGATATGGAACATAAATAAATCTTACTGTTTTTTTCCCCCTTTCACTTGAAATTGTTGTGACATTTTGATAAGGTTTGGATTTTTTAAAATAGATTTAACCACCAATTGATACTACTAATCACTAACTTGCTCCTGATCAACAGGAAAGATAAAGAGTTGAAGAGCAATTTCCACACCTACACAGTTATGATGCTTTATTCTGATAGATAGAAATGTTGACAAAGTGTTGCTTTTTCTATGATTCCCAATAGAAATGTGAGGTGCACAAATTTAGAGCCACATCTACTCAAAATGTTCCTATGGATTATTTGTGTCTGACCCATGGCCCGGTATTGCAAGATTGTATTGGTCTGATCAGCTTCAGTTGGACACAATGTATCCTGACCCCAACACTGGATGAAGCCATTTTGATCCTCTTCAAGAACAAAGGAAAACAACCATCTTGTCTCTTCCAATTCAACTTTTCCCTGGATGGGCAAGTTACATACTAGTCTAAGGGGTATGGTTATTTATCTAATCAGAATAAGTGTATTTATCTAATCAGAATAAGTCTGAGACCCACCTCCTGGCAAAGTCTGCCTCAAAGAAGGCAGTTTACTGTAATTTACTCAGCTTTGGTCACATAACCTTGCCATTGAATTGTCTCTTCGTAGAATTGAACAAATATGCTTGGATAGTGTATATCATGATTTACTCTTTCCAAGATGATAAAAGTAAGAAAACAATACATAATAAGACATTATTCCCATGGGTGATGTCCACAGCTTCTTCTAAACCCAGGGAGACCCATAGAAAAGTCTTTCCAAGCCTACAAAAGATAATTTAGTTATTTCATAGCTTTCCCCCCTGTAAACAGGCAAACAGAATATATGAAATAAAAAGCCATCTCCAACACATTTGTATCACAGCTTTTTTAGATCCAAACTTCAGATGAAAATTCAGGAACTCTAGACCTGAACATTATCCTCTCCTTACAACACAGAGCATAAACTAAAACTTTTAGAGTTGACACTTTCTGTTTTCATATCTTTTTTGGTAATAGGAGCCCCACCACCACCACCACATTTTGCTTTGGCAAAATGGATTCAATGGCTGTCTCCAGCAAGGAAAGTCTGTCACCATTATGTCCTGGTCTCTCTCTATTCCTGGGACTTTCAATTCAAATTTCTGGTGGCCTAGAGGTATATCATATCTTTCCTTTCTCTTTAAACCCTAGATTTTTGCATCATTTCTAAGTACCACGTGGTTTTATTTTGACTTATGCATCACTCTGTTGATCCCCACTTGACAACCAAAATCTGGCAACCTCAGGGGCTAGAGGAAAAAAAAGAAGTATTACATTGGTAGTAACAATAGGATTGGGAGGAATAAGGCTTCCTCCTATCTTTCCCTTCTTTCTCTTCTGATTTTACATTTAAATCTAATAGGAATATGTAGAGTATAGGCTAGCTCCCTGGAGGGCTTCAGGATCTGCCAGTCAGGACAAATTAAAGTCCTTGGTTTTTATGGGGAGAAGTGAAGGAGGCAGGCAAGCTGCCATGAGGCTTGCCATAGATGTCTCCTGGATTCTGGAATCCAGAGTCTCCAGCCTTTCTACTCCTTGTCCTGTCCCCAAGTGACTCTCCTTTCTCTCCCTCTGCCTCCAAACCTTGCCTACCATTATCTTACTGCCAAACATTCAGCAAACACCAAAGGTGAAGAGAGCCATAATCCAAATATATGCTAATAAATCCATTGTCTCACATCAAACAGGTAATTAGCCTTAAGTGCCCTGTATCCCAGATTCAAGTACACCTATTCAGAGTTTCAGTCCTCTACAGGAATAATCAAAGTTACAAAAAAGAGTATACTCTAATTACTCTGGTATGGGTTGGGGTAGAAGGTCAGGTTGAGAGTAGTACTCTTGGGAGAGAAGAAAAGGAGACTGATGAGAATACAGAACAATCATCCCTCTAGAAAGGCAAGAGAGGACCAAAGCCACCAAGGTGTATCTCAATCAGGGAGAACATTTTCCTATCAGCTCTTGGGAATGGGAGGCAGAAGACCTTGGTTAGGTGATAAAATTATGCCCTTGCTTCTCTATAGCCAGGGTAACCAACCTAACTCTTCTCATATTATTTCTTTCTAGAATTAGATTTATCCTTAATTTACCTTACTATTTCTAAAGGAGATTATTTCTCGTCAAGTGGAAAATTACTTGAATCCTTCAAACATGCTTGTGTATGAGGTGGGAAGGAGTTCATGCATACAAGCTGTTATTAATATTCAGATTATATCATAGCAAAACAGAGGAGAATGCAGAAGGGTCTCTGGATCCTCAATTTCAAGTAACCTTCCCTAAAAATAAGATCAGCACTTCTCCCTGTGACTCCATAGCAGATAATTCAGAACCCTTTAAATTCAAACAGTCTAGGAGAATTTGGCCCTTAGCTAAGATGAGCCTCACAACTGGAACTGGAGTCCTTTTCAGAGGAAGCTGGAAATAAAATGGATCAGCTATGCAAGTGATCCCTACTACAGCAAAGTGGAAGCAGCCATACTAATTAGTATCCACCATAGCTGTTCAGCACGGCAATAAGCTCTGAATTTATGGGTTTGGTAGGAGTCAGATACATTTGAAATCTTTTATATAATATTAGATATGAAAATACACACCATCTGGACCTCTTGCTGGTAGCCTTGAAATGTCTACATCTCACAGGAATCAAACCCATTTTTACCTGCTAGGGAATAAAACACCTGTTTCACATATTACTTCACACTGGGTGATGAACATTCCCACCATATCCAGCCAGAAAAAAAAAGTGAAAAAATGAAACTCTGATTTTCTATTGTTCAGTTGATTTTTCTCAAAGCTCGCAGGGTTGAATAGCTGCTTTCCTAGTGGGCTGGAAAAAAAGATTCCACAAATGACTTTGGCCCCTGAAACCAACCCCTAATAATTTGGGGGGATTTTATGCAAGCCCTGTTTGATCTCGATAAAATTGTGCTTCTCTCTCATTATAAATCTGTTCATGAAAACACTCAGTGAGATGCGCCAACTGTATCTTGGCTGATGCTTATGCAGTGTAATGGATGGCCCCAAAGTGGATAGAAGGCTGTAATTCACTTGAGGAACTCTGCTGATGTCAGAAAGCGCTCAAGCAGTTTATGGACAGCCGCAGAACTTTGAGAGTGAATGACGGCCTTGCGTTCACTCCTAGGACATCTGTTGTGTTCAATATATACCATCATGGTTTGTTTTTTTCTAAATAAATAAATAAAAGAAACAACAAAATTCTTCCCTTAAATCTTTAAAGCCGACTTAAATGGATAAGAACTTAAAAAAAAAAACTAGCACCCTATCCCCCAATTATGTTCCTACCCAAATAAGATAGCTATTGATATTTTCCTTTCCCTTTTTCAGGGGAATGGATGAAAGAACCATCATCCCTTTAAGTGACATTTGTGAAAAGAGAGTTACACTGGGATGAATATCAAGACAGATTCATTATTGCCTAATAGTCCACCATAGTTGGCTATAGTGCAAACCAGGAAAGATGAACTAAAGAATTACTGGCTTCTTCTTCTTGAAAATGAAAAATTCTGATTATTTAGACTTACTTTCCCCCATTTTTTGTCTTAGAATCTCTAGCACCTAACACAATATTTGGCACATAGTAGGACCTTAATAGATTCCTGTTAAATTGAAATGAGTTGAATTCCCTTCTTTGTGTACCACATTTGTTCTTCATTGTACCTGCAGTACAGTACCTGGTAATCAGTAAGTGCTTAATAAATACTAAATGATTTGAATCTTGGTATTTTGTTTCTGGGTTTGTAGGACTTAGAAAGACTGTGGTGGCTCTTAGGGATCAATTGCACCAAAGCCCTCACTTTCTCCATAAAGAAATTGAGGCCCAAGAAGGAGAACTTAATTGTCCAAAGTTCCAGACCTAGTTAAGAAGTAGCATTGGGATAACCATTGTGTAACAATATTACAAAGTTGTGTGCGGCTTCCATAAAATATGACAATACAGTTGAAAATTACCCATTCCCCAGCTTTCTCTCCTTCTTGGTAAACCCAGATTCTTTATGTACTCAAAGATTATGATTTTTGTTATTTTAACTGGCAATGTTGTATGGTGTATAGTTCTAGATCTGGAGTCAGGAATACCTGCATTCAGATTATATCTCAGCCACTTAGTCGCTCTGTGTCCCTGGATAAATTGTTTAATCTCCCTAAGTAAAATCTTACTTGTAAAATGGGGGTCATAATAATGCCTACCTACCTCACAGGGTTGTGAGGATCAAAATAAAGTACTTTTGAATACTTTCTTTAATGTAGTACATATATTCCAGTCAACAAGCATTTATTAAGTACCTGCTGTATGCCATCCAGTGTGCTAAACAATAGAAATACAAAGAAAAATTCCTGTCAAGGAGCTTCCAGTCTAAATAAAGAAAGTTTGCAGGCTATCCTCATGTGCCTTCTTTTCTGTGGAAGGCTTTCCCAAGGCCACTCAGTGAGTCAGTGAGAGAGATTGACTCCAAGCCCAGGACTATCTCCACAATTGTGGGTTGCCCTGTCAGCATTGGAGTTATGAGAATAAACAAACTAATAACCAAGCCTCACACTAGAGAAGCAGATTAGAGGGAGCAGATCTAGCAAGTAAGGAAAATCCTTCTCTTCAGGAAAAGCTGTGAAGTCACACATAGAAGCATTCAGTTTAGCTGCCTCTAAAGAAGAGACAGTGAACCAAGTTTAGGAGGCTTGCTGAGAAAGAAGTGGGAAGGGATCAGGGATACTTCACTTGTGACATACTCAACTTTCTATCCAACATGCTAAATAAGACCAGTTTCTCTAACTCTCATGCATTCATTTTTTCCCCCAAGAGTAAAATAGTATATTTGCTATGAACCAAGGTAACCTAGAGAACTAATGATATATTAAAGATGAAAAAATTGGTTATTTGGAAAAGTCCCTCCTTTTCTTCAAATATTTATCTGTTTAGTTAACAGTCATCGGACGCAGTACTAATGATGCCGTTATGAATTTCCAATATCTCCATTATAGGTTGAGAAAAATCTTGATTTTGATATATCATTATTTCCTAGGCTTAAGTAACTATTTTATAGCTTATTCATTGGAATCATCTTCCATTTAGTGTCCCAAACTGGACAAAAAAGCATTATATAAGATATAAAGGTTTGGTTTATTATAATGCCCATACTAGGTTCCTTTTAGCCTTAAAATACAATGACTTCATGATAGCCAGGGAATCCAATTCATGACACTCCTCCAAGTTGATAATGCTCATCTAGAATTTGGTTTTCCCAATATAAGCATCCATGTTTATGAGTAGGAGAAAGGAACCTAGTCAAAAGGAATTTAATTGACTGTCCTGCATTGATCAAGTCATTTATCCTCTCTGAGTCTTTACTATGTCTATAAAATAAGGAGATTAGATTAGATTATCTCTAAGGTTCCTTCTAGCATTGAAATTCTATAGTTTATGTAACTACCTTTGTAGAAGTGGGACCTACATTATCGTAATTTTGCTATCTATCTATTAATCCATCTATCCATTCATTTATCAATCTATCCATCTATCTGTCTATCCATTTATCCATGTATCTGTCTATCTATCTATCTCTCTGTCTATATGGCATCTATCTACCTACCTATATTTATCCATCCATTCATCTATCATCCATCTATCTATCCATCTATTTAACTATCTACCCATCTATCGCTCTACCTATCTATCTACCCCTCTATCTATCCATCCATCTATCTATAACTCTATCCCTCTACTCATCTCTCTATCCATCTGTCTATTGCGTTATCTCTGTGTGTATAGCATAAAGGTTGGCTGGAGGCTTAATACTGCAATCTCTGTTCTGCTCTATTGCATCCTCCAAATTTCTATCTTCTTAAAACATTTTCTCTCTCTCTCTCTCTCTCTCCCCCCCCCACACACACACACACTCAATAAACTGCAGTGGCTCCCTATCACTTCCAGAATCAAAATAAAATCCCCTTTCTAACTATTAAAACCTTTCACAGTTACCCTGGCCTCCTTCTTGTCCCTGTCATACCTGATACTTTGTCCCGAAATTTTGTGCTTTTTAGCTTTTCAGCTTTCTGGCTTCTCTCATCTTCTTCAGAAATTCTTTCCTAGTCTTTTCCCCTTCCCAGTGCTGGCATCTCCCCCTTCAGGTTATGTTCCATTGACAATGTTGTATATAGCTAATTGTAAGCAAGTGCTTTTCTCCATTATAATAGGAACTCCTTGAAAGAAAAATTTGCCTTTCTTTTTATCCCTAAAACTTAATACAATGTCTAGCACATAGTAGGCATTTGTGATAAGTACTTGTTGACTGGTTAAAGAACACATAAAAAAAATCCCTTTGACCCGTTGAGAATTACACCCATGATCTTTACTCAGTTAGCCATCTGCACTAATTGATGATGATTAAAAGACCTAGGACATAGACAAGAAAGAAAATCAACAAATGGTATAATCTAAAAAGAAATTACATTAACTCTAAATTTTTCCAATAATGACACACACAGTTTTTGTTATCAAATGTAAGTGACATATAGTACATATGTAACCCTGAGTCTAACTTGTTAATGTCCCTCAGTACAGCCCTAAAAAAATTCCAGATGGGAATCTCTGGTCTAGATTTTAACATAAATATCCATGAGATTTCTAAACTTGAGAGAAGTTCCTTCTATCTTTTGCACGGAATTTTCTGGACATGCAATGCTTGGCATAAAAGTATAATTTTTATAGAGAGGGTATTTCTGGGTCTTCCCAGGGTGTCAGGTATAAAATTAGAATCCTTCTTTGGCAGGCAGTCCTTTCCTGTTCCAAAGCTAATCCAACTCATCAGGTAGTTATAAGAGAAGACTAATTAAATGTTCTTCTGCATTAAGTTTCAACTCTTTATTGGCACCGACACTTATAGGTCAAGTTGGAGAGACATAAGTCAAATAAATGATCGGCGACATTACATTTAAACCAGGGCATGTGAACGTTAAAAAACAAAATTATTGCTTTTATGGCCTCATTAAAGCCACAATACGATTATAACTGTTGATCCTCAAGGGTTCGAATCAAGTGTGAAAGGAAAGAAAAAAATTCCCTTAGAGGAGACATGAATCCTGGTAGGCTTTTCCTTCCTCAAGTTGGACAGCTATGGTAGAAGCAAACATTGTCTATGGAATAAACAATGAAAACTACCCAGCTGTTGCCAAGCTAGCTAGGAAAAAAACAGGCTTAGATGCCAATACTGTTCAAAGGAATGCAGAATGTTACAGTAGTTATAATAAAATATAGAAACTTATCCTGGGCCTCCCTCCCCTGAAAGAAGCAGGCAAGGCAAGGTTCTCTCTCTGTCTCTCTGTCTCTGTCTCTCTGTTTCTGTCTCTCTATCTCTTTGTGTCTCTGTTTGCTTCTTTGTCTCTGTCTCTCCAGTCACTTCCTCCTTCCCTTCTCTCTCTGTTTCTTTGTCTCACTGTCTCTGTCTCTCTCTCCCTCCCCTTACTACTTCCCTCTCTATCTCTGTTTCTCTCTGTCTCTCTATCTCTGTCTCTTTCTCTGTGTCTCTCTCTGCCTTTCTGTCTCTGTCTCTGTCTCTCTCCCCCTCCCCTTACTACTTCCCTCTCTATCTCTGTTTCTCTCTATCTCTCTATCTCTGTCTCTTTCTCTGTGTCTTTCTCTGCCTTTCTGTCCCTGTTTCTCTCCCTCCCCTTCTTCTTTCCCTTCCTCTCTCTCTGTTTCTCTGTCTCTCTCTGTCTCTTTTTCTGTGTTTCTCTCTGCCTTTCTGTCTCTGCCTTTGTCTCTCTCTCTCCCTCCACTTTCTCCTTCCCTTCCTGTTTCTCTGTCTCTCTCTCCCTCCCTTTACTACTTCCCTCTCTATCTCTGTTTCTGTGAATCTCTTTGTATCTCTATCTCTGTTTCTTTCTCTGTGTCTCTGCCTGCCTTTCTGTCTCTGCTTCTGTTGCTCTCTTTCTCTCCCTTCCCTCCTTCCCTTTCTTTCTGTTTCTCTGCCTCTGTCTCACTCTCTGTCTCTCCTTACTACTTCCCTCCCTATCTCTGTCTCTCTCTTTCTCTCTTTGTATCTCTATTTCTGTCTCTATCTCTGTGTCTCTGTCTCTGTGGTTGTTACCTTTTTATCTTATATCCCAGCCACTTATTAGAACATCACCCCAACCTTTTGCCCAAATACTCTTGAAACATCTCTTGTGACAAACAAAGGTAGTCAGGCCAAACTGACTGGATTTGACATCCCCGGCAGCCATATTCTGCAGCCATAATCCCCCTGCCTCTGTACTACGGACGGGCTCTCCTGATGAGAGAGGTCCTCACAACTCCCTGGAGGGCAGCTGCCTTTTCCTTGTGGCTCCGTTTACATCGATGAGCCTTATTCACACCTATGAGCCTCCTCCTGGACTCATCATTTGTTACACTATTGTCCTGGTCTTACCTTCTTCACTCAGCATCAGTTCATCTGAGCCTGCCCATATTCAGGGGATTTCTTTGAAGGTTGAAAGACATGTTTGTTTTAAAAATTTTTTTTCCAAGGGAAACAAAACATGACAGACAGGAGAGCGCTGGATGCATGAATACATAGAAATGATCAGAAAAAAAATTCATGTTTTTTTGCTTTCAAAAATGTCCATCCAAAGCAAAAAAGTTAAATCACTTTGCAAAGGGAGAAAGGCATCATGGAATAGCTCTGGGGGCAGATGAGGGGGAGAGGTGTGAGAATGACAGTATCTGTTCTCTTTGGGTTGGAGGAAACAATATTACAATGTTGCTTAAGCTGCAAAGCAGTTTGGTTTACTAATTTTATTTAATAATTCCTCCTAGCATCTCTCTGAGGTAGAATAATACTGTTCTACAAATGTAGAAGGGAAAACTCTTACTTTTAAATAATACTTCATAGGTATTCCCCTAGATCAGCGTATCTCTTCTTATTGCCCTTTCTGTCCAATCAGTCCCTCAGTCCATAAACATTAATTAAGCAACTACTGTGTGCCAAGCACTGGAGATACAAATATTCTGCCCTCAGGAAGCTCACAGTCTAATGAATGTGGACATTCCAGTCATATAACTGATTCTGGTCAGGAACCTAGAAATTAAAAGATTGAAGAGGAGGCTCTTTGATCAGCTACAGGGCCATTCAAAAAAGTCTTCAAGGGCAGCTCCTACCTGTTTGCCTCAATGACTCCTTGACTCCAGTGCTATAAGAGAGAAGTCATGGGGTCTTCTTCTCTCTAAGAATAGTCAGCTCAGTGAGAGGGTCTCAGTCCTTGCCATCTATATTTTATCTTTTTGGTGCTGTTTTAAGTTAAAAGGGCAGCTTGTAGTACAGTGGATAAAGTGTCAGGTGTAGAGTCAGGAAGACTTACTTTTTCTAAATTCAAATCTGGCTTTAGACATTTATGAAATGTGTGATCCTGGGCAAGTCACTTAATCTCATTTGCCTGAGTTTTCTCATCTATAAAGTGAGCTGCAGAAGGAAATGGTAAACCACTCCCATATTTCTGCCAAGAAAATCCCAAATGGAGTCATGAAGAATTGGACTGGGCATACTAAGAAATAATAGGGCAGAGAACACAGAGATATTAGAAAAAGTGCTATCTTTGGAACCAGGAGCTTGGGTTTATATCATGGGTCAGTTACTTACCACCTATGTAATCTTGGATGACTTTCTTGACTGGGCCCCAGTTTCTTTATACATAAAATATGAAGGGGAGATTGAATTGCTCTGAGATCCCTACTATCTCTAAATTATGAGAATGTGATTGATTTAGCAAAGTCTCAGAACAGATAGGAGTGGAGAAGATCTGCAATTGGATTCAGGGCAGAGAGGGAGATGTATGCCTCATCCTATGAGATGTTGGGAGGGAGGAAAGGATAGAAGAATCTATAAAGAGGTTTTATTGTGGAGGTGTGCAGTGGAAGGTGAGAGGAGGAGGTGGAATTGTAAGCTGGAGGACAAGAAAAGGTTTCACACAACATCTGTAGGGGATATGAAAGGGAGTCAGTAAGAGATTAATACAAAGTCTATTACAAGAGCCAAATTGAGTTCAAATAGTATATTTATAGTAGAGCAAGCTTTTTTTTAATGATATTTTAAAACTTAAAATATTAGAGGGGATGACTACAAGTATAGAAATTTCCTTTATTGAAACCAATCAACAATTCATTGATTATTTATATTCTTTGAGAGTTTCCTGGAACTATGCTCAAAGGGCTATCAAACTGTGTACACCCTTTGATCCAGCAGTGTCATTATTGGGTACCGAAGATCTCATAAAAAAGGGGAAAGGACCTACATGTGCGAAAAATGTTTATAGCAGCCCTTTTTGTAGCAGCAACTGAGTGAAATGGAGGGAAGTGGCAACTGGAAACTGAGTGGATACCCTTCATTTGGAGAATGGCTGAATAAGTTATGGTATATAAATGTTATGGAATATTATTGTTCTGTAAGAAATGATCGGAAGTATGATTTCAGAGAAACTTGGAGAGACTTTCAGGAACCAATGCTGAGTGAAGTGAGTAGAACCAAGAGAATGTTGTACACCGCAATGGCAAGATTATATGATGATCAATTCTGATGGACATGGCTCTTTTCAATAGTTAAGTGATTCAGGCCAGTTCCCATGGTCTTCTGATGGAGAGAACCATCTGCACCCAGAGAGAGGACTATGAGAACAGAGTATAGATCACAACATATTATTTTCACTTTCTTTGTTGTTATTTGCTTGTAATTTGTTTTCTTTCTCATTTTTTTCCCTTTTTGATCTGATCTTTGTTGTCCAGTGTGATAATTGTGGAAATATGTATAGAGAAATTGTACATGTTTAACATATATTAGATTACTTGCCATCTAGGGAAAGGGATTGGAGAAGGGAAGGAGAAAAAAATTTGCAACACAAGATTTTGCAAGGGTAAATGTTGAAAACTATCTATGCATATGTTTTGAAAATGAAAAACTTTAAAAATTAAAAAAAAATTTAAAAAGAGAGAGTTTCCTGGGAAACTGACACATGAAATGTCTTGTCCATGGTCATACAGCTACTATGTCAGAGGCAAAACTAAACTCAGCTCATTGACTTGTTAGTATTGACCAAAACAACTACCTCTAGAATCATCAAAGATCAGTTATAGCCTGCCCCCTTCCCATGGAAGTGTTTTATGTATTCTTCTCTTCTTACTTCCCATTTAATAACTGCAGTTCCCCACATATGTGATTTGCCTCCATTGTCTGCAACCTTAAGTCACCAGCAACTTAATGTGTGACTGAATTATTTAATTAATTAAACATTGTCCTCATAGGATCCTGGCACAGGATCACAATACCTTGAGACTTTCAGGGTCTTACTTAGACATTGTCTTCTCTTTGGCTCTTGTACTAGGAGAACCCGTGTTTGAAAAACTAGTCTTAGGATACCTAACTTCATACTGTGTTTCAAATTCCATTAGCTATCTGTATAGCTAAACCTTCCTACAAGCTATCTGGCCCACTGTCAGTAAAGACATTTTCAAATTCCTGGAACATATTCTGCTTTACAAATCCTTAATCTCTCACCAGAAATTTGGAGGATGAAATGCCCTTTCCTTTTACAAACTGCCTAATAATGGTGCCCTGATGTTATTTTGTAGCAGATGCTGGAATATTTTTTCCTTCCCCTCACCCTTTCCCATTTGAATGACTAGCTAGAATAAATAGCATCCTCCCCGGAGGGAAATGAGTAAGGATAGTAATGGATGGATTGTAAGAGTAACTGGAGAAGAGGAAGTGAAGGCATCTGGAGCAAGGGACAAGATTTTGGAGAACTGGAACTCATTTTGATTAGGAAAGATGCTACTGAAATATTAGAGTACCTCCAAGAATTCCCTTTGCCTTTTCTATGTAAACTACAAATTTGAGAGAGATGTGAAGAATGGCCAAAAGCTGAAGAAAAAAAAATTATCCCCTAAAGCCCTTTAACCCTCATCCTACTAATGTAGTGAAGTGAAGACGGAACTTTCGTGAGCTCCTCGGCCAGAAGGATCCTCATATTTGGGACTACAAGTGATTCTAAGAACTTGCATCTTTGGAACTATGGGCTGTAAATTCAGGGCTTTCTTCTCTTCCTTAATATTGTGAATTACATTTGCAATGAGAGGGATTCCATCTCATTATGCTGGAGATTGGCTGTGACCCAAGAGAGGTGAAAAGGGTACTTGGGCATTTCATGTCATGAGAGTTTCTGACACAGGAACTACATCTACTTGAAGATATTAGGAGGGTGAGAAAGTGATAATTGAGCTGAAAAATTAGTCATGATGTCCCATTTCCAGTTTCTGCTTTCAGAGAAAATGTCCAATGGAATTTTCTAATAGTAGATGAATCAATGACTGGAGGATAAATCTGAATGTGTGATTCTTTTCTCCCATGTTGACAGGAGCAGAGTGATGGACCCTGATTATTCCGGGTAGAGTCAAAGTAAACTTTGTGACTGGATAGAAGGTTTTCAATCATTATGGGGGGAAGAGAGGGGATTGGATTAGAAGAATTCTAAGATCCCTACTATGTCTAAATCTATAAGAATATGATTGATTTAGCAAAGTCTCAGAAAGAATAGGAGAGAAAAAGACCCATGAATGCATCCAGGGCAGAGAGGGAGATGGATGTCTCATATAGTGAGATTGTTGGGAGAGAGGAAAAGAGAGAAGAAGCTATAAAGAGATTTTGATGATGTGAAGCAGGATCTGCTTACTTTAAGATTGGTGCGTGGAACAATTGTACCTCGAGTGAGTTTAAAAAATGACTGAGATGACTATGATAAGATTTCTGTGTTTGTGTGTCCTGCCTTTCTGGTGTTGTTTTCCTCTTCTTTCCCAAGGATTCTTGTGTAGGCATCTATGTTTATTTTTGATCCTTCCTATGATGAATTACTAGAGTCACTGATGAGATTCCACAGATCTCTCTGATCCTCAGTTTTCTCCCCTATAAAATGAACAGATTGGGCCATATATGTATGTAAGTATGTTTATATACACATGTGTATATAATATGCTTTATATATACATATGTACATATGTCGGCATTCAAGGGGACCCCCCAAAATATTGGAGTTTCAGACCAGTGTCGCAAGATGTCTCAAAAGAATTCGCAGGCTTGGACCCATCTCCGAGCCAAGGAGCAAAGTTTATTTTATTTGTAACACCAATTAACGTGGGCTAGATTCCAAAAGAAGTTAGCACAGAACCAGGAAGGGGGAAATCAATTTATAGGGGAAAGTTAGAAAAACCAGTTGCTTCATGTCACTCATTTGCTAATTTCATGGCTTAGAGGTAGAGTTGAGGAGTGGTCTGGTTCTGACTTTATGTGCAAATATAATACCCATAGTTCTTTGAGCAGGGTTCATGGGGAACCTTAGGAAGGGGGGATGTTTTTAGGCCTGAAGTCACTAGGTCAAGTGGCAGACACCCAGTTTTCTTCTGCACCTACTTTATTTAAGTAACTCATTATTGTTACTCATTTGTCTCCGAAACCCGGTTATCACAGAACAACAGGCTGTTATGAGACAGCCAGAAATATTTGTGACCTTAACATCCGGGTCAGATAGAAATGTATCATTTTTCACTAGATCGCTCCCAAGGCTATTGCTATATCCTTCCTAAGGGTTCATCACATCACATATACATGTGTATCCATACATATGTGTTGCATATATATGCATGTGTGCAATATATATATATATATATATATTTTTTCCCCTTTACAGTTTCTTCCAGCTTGAAATCCTACTTGATTAGTTGTTGGGGGTAAGGAAGGGAGAAGGGGTAGAGCTGTTGAAGACTTATCTGAACCTCCAAAGTGATGGGTGATTTATGCTCCTCGAGGAGCCCTAAGAACTGGGAGCAAAAGCCCCTTGGAGGGGAGCCGAATTTTGTGGTGGGGAGAGCAGCATGGATCATTTCTGGCCGATGAGCAGACCGGCCTGTAGGAGGAAAAAGAACTACTAGTTTTCAGGGTCAGAAGGCCTGCTCTGGGCCGGCCTCGGGCTCCCAGGTACTGTCGCAGCTGCATTTCGTTACTGTCAGTTTGGGGCGGTGCGTGTCTGGGAGATCCAGTAAGAACTTTTGTTCCGATGACCCGCGGGTGCGTTTCTGCAGGGATCACCCCTTCCCCCAGCTGCACGGGCCTTCCACCCCGATGAATTATGCCTGCCTTAAACGGAAGACTTCAATTTATTGCTTAATACCCGAAGGTTGCCCTATTTATCTGATACTGCTAATCTGACTTAATCTTGCAAGACCAAAAAAAAAGCCCGTTTGGCGCCACCGAGTACCAGGGAACCCTCTTCCCTTTCTTCCTGCAAAGCTTTCTACTTAATTGTACAAATATTTGTGGGTTTGGCCGAGGGGAGCGCTAATTTGTTGTTTTAGCAGAAAGCCCGAAAGGTGAGAGGCGGGCTGGGAAGGAAGGGGGACCTGACAGCCAGCGGGAGGTGCCGCATTCAGGGGAGCAGCTGAGCAGCCCGAGAGGGCCCGCCCTGCAAGTGGCTGCTTGCAAAATAGCTGCTTTCCCTGGTTATCGGGCCTGCCGAGGGGGGAGGGCTTGCCGGGACCTGCCCCGGGGGCGGGGGGGAGCGGAAGGCGGTCTCTTTCGTGCAGAAGTACACTCTCTTACTCGGGTATCTGAACGAATCCCCATTTTCTTATTCTTCGTTAAGGATAAAACCCAGAAAATATTCAGGGCCGGCTGGTGGAGATCACAGATTTATGGCCAAGGCCCCAGTGCGGCCCACTCCTCATTGGGAGGAAGTGACCCTGGTTCTTGGGTGCCTACTGAGTCAGATCACCCCAAAAAATAAATACATCTCTGTAAGGTGGACATAATATAATAATCAATATTACATTGTGCAAAGCACTTTACAAAGATTATCTCACTTAATGCTCCCAATCCTAGAAGGAAGGTGCTATTATTATCCCATTTTGTAGGTGAGGGAAACTGAGGCAGACAAGGCTTATAATAATGAATATTACACTGTGCAAAGCACATTACAAAGATTATCTCACTTAATGCTCCTGACCCTGGGAGCTGGTGCTATTATTATCCCATTTTGCAGGTGGGGAAAACTGAGGTAGACAGAATTAAGTGACTTGCCGGGGATCATATAGTTAGTAAGTGTCTGGGTCTGGATTTGAACTTCTGCCCTTCCTAGGTGCTCGGCAGTGTTGTGAGAGTTTTAGTCCGATCCCTCATCTTCTGTCCATTAGCTATCCTCTCCATCTCTAGGGGTAATATGATACAAAGGAAGGCATGCAGGCTTCCTTCAGATACTACCTCCATAAGAGCACAGGAGATAATTAGCCTGCCTGGGACTCAGTTTCCTCATCTGTCAAGCCAGGGAGCTGGCCTAGATGGCTTCTGAAACCTCCCGCTTTATGGCAGAGCTTACAAAGGTGTCATGATGCTGCATAAAGAACACTGGCTTTTTTTTTTTCTTAATTAAAGCCTTTTATTTTCAAAATATATGCATGGATAATCTTCAACATTCACCTTTGCAAAACTGTGTATACCAAATTCTTCCCTCCCTTCCTCCTACCCCCTCCCCTAGACGGCAAGTAATCTAATATATGTTAAACCTGTGCAATTCTCCTATGCACATTTCTACAGTTATCTTGGTGCACAAGAAAAATCAGATCAGAAAGGGAAAAAATGAGAAAGAAAGCAAAATGGAGGCAAACAACAACAAAAAGAGTGAGAATGTTCTACTGTGATCCACACTCAGTTCCCACAGTCCTCTCTGGGTACAAATGGTTCTCTTGTCACAAGAGCATTGGACCTGGCCTGGATCACCTCACTGTTGAGAGCACTGGTTTTGGAGTCCTAACTTGACTGCTAATTGACTGCAGGATGATGAGTGAATCACTTCTCCATCTCTGCACCACATCTTGAAATGAATGAGACAATTCCTGGGGTTCCTCCGGGTCTGTTCTTATGATCCACTGTTGATTCTAAATGTCAGGCTCAAGAGTTTCAGTTTTTCTTGCTTCTACTTGGTTGAGAAACAAAAGGTTCACGGCCTTAGTGGAAATTTGGGTTTTCCTGGGGAAGCTTGGCTCCTGCATGCTCCCAGTCTTGGAATCTTTCGTTTTCTGTTTCATTTTGAAAGGAATCCAACTCCCAAATCCCAAATGGTATTTGATATGATGAAAACTCCTTTGTTCTACTTTTCTATTTAAAGCTTTGGGGTTGGAAGGACACTAGAAAAATGTAGCTTCTTACTTTTCTTGAGAGCCCCACTCTTTTCCTAAAAGCCAAAATCCCTAAATATAGTTAGCAGTTGGGAGACCAGCCACAAAATACTACCTGGGAAGCCAACACTATCCTCCCCCTTCTCCCCTATTCAACTAGCAAATGTGAAAAGGAGCTGAGAAGCTAAATTCAAATAGACCAACATATTTGCCTCCTCAAAGGTCAAGCTATATAGTTCTCTCCCAACCTGAATGATGTGTTCTAAACTCTGATTTCCCATATCTTTAACCAACCCCATCTTTTATACATGCTACTCTTGTTTATTCATAGTAAAAAAGCAGTGCAGATAACCTAAATGTAAGAAAGGTCAGCTTCGGAGTGGTTTTTTCTGCTTGTCTCCGATATCGTAGGAATTTACAAATTCTATAATTAAACCACACTGCAGTTCACTTCAATTTATTAAGTTCCCATTGTTCAAAGAGCTATGCTGAAATGGAACACTACCCATTAAACCTAGTCTTTATATATGTGAAGAGAGTGCTTCTTCCTTAACTTCCCCATCTGGAAAGCTCAGTGTCTCCCTTACATGGAGAATGAAAAAATAAAGTCCCTGCCCTCTAATAAATTATGATTAAGTAGAAGACAATTTGATGATGGAGAAAAAAAATACCTAGGAAGAAAAGCTTTCCTTAGGAGGCAATGCCCCAGAGGATCCTGGGAGGAAGAATGGAGAAAGAGTACATTGGTCTAAGTAAGGGGAAGGTGAAAGGCCAGGTCTAATCTCATTCTGACTCTCCTCTTTCTGCCACAATGGAGTGGAGCTGTGCTTCTCTGGCTTCACATGTTCATTTGGGTGTTCTATAGAAAGGAACGACATTTATCTTCTAGCTCTCCTTGTTCTGCAATAAAGAAAGACCTAATTTAGACTGACCACTGGGTCACTAAGGCTAAGAACTGCAAAGTAAGATTCACCAGTGACACCTTGACTAAAGTCCTACTTGCTATCAAGGTAGGCCCCAGTTCTTATGACAAAAAAAAGTCTGGCAAATTTTACTGAGGTAAAAATATTTTTTTTTTACACTTCTGGTGATAAACTGTGGTGTGTATATGTGTGAGACAGAGACAAAGAGACAGAGAAAGAGAGACAAAAAATTGAGAATCAGCCCAGTAGAGGCTCATTAATCATCAGAAAATTGACTGCCAGATGACTGGACAGATTCTAGGATTCAATGGGCGATAGTAATATTCAGTGAAAAGGGTGCCCGATTAGGAAGTTGAGGAGCTGGGTTCAAATTGGTGAACCTCTCTGGCTTCTATCCATTATGAAGTCAACAGTCAACAGTCAACAGCTCCCTCCATCTCCTGTGAAATGAGACATTTAGACTAGATGACTTCAAGGGTGTTTTCAAGCCCTTAAACTAGAATCCCACGTATTTTTGTGCCTACGATTCATAAAGACTACTAAGATATTAAAAGCCGATTGATTTATAGGAGAGGAGAGAGAATTTCATTTGCACCAATGAAATCATGGTTCCTTTGAAGCAGTGAGGGAATCCATTCATATACCTACCACGTGGATACCTGTTGCTCGGTATTAGTTTCTTAAAACAGATTTTTATTGATATCTTTGGTTTTGATATTACTTAGATTTCCCCCATCTGTACCTACCAGGAAGCCATTCTTAATAACAATAAATATTTTAAAATAAAAAAAGTAGACTAGGAAAAAATTTCAGCAAAATTTCAACATATTGAAAAAAAAATGACATTAGACACAGTGTTCTACAGGTGGGTCCTCCCCCCACATCTATAACTAAGGGGAGGCATTTTTTAAACTGTCTAGTTATTATCTAGATTTTCGCCAGAAAGCTTTCATAATATGCAAGACTTCTTCACATGATCAAAAGAACCACAGGCTATCTGAAAAATTAATATGCTGAGGGAGGATCACAAATTCAGAGCTAGAAAAGACCGTAGAAATTCCTCTTCTCCAACCCCTCATTTTATAAGTGACTTAACAGAAGACCAGCAAGCTGAAGTGAGTCTCCGATAATCACACGGGATAGTAAGCCGAAGATCTAGGAATCAAACCCACGTCCTCTCATTCCATTTCTGGAACTTTTCTGTTGCACAATACTCCCTCTAATGAGTGTATCACCTGGGGGAGAGGGAGCGAGGGGAAGTTGGGCAGGGGGAATTTTCCAGAAGAAAGACATAGTAGGTCTAGTACCTAATTTATTAGGAAACTTGGTGTGAATTTCCCACATAGGAAAACAGAATGAGTCTGAAAGATCTTCTTAAAAGTTCCTTCCCTCTACTTAGTGGTGAGCAATAAGCATGGCATCAATGGGATAGCATGGGTTACTTTTGGCCCATTCAATTTTAGTCCACTAAGAGTCCACTGGCAAGGCAGCTAGGTGGTGCAGTGGATAGAGCACCTGGCACTGAAGTCAGGAGGACCTGAGTTCAAATCTGGTCTCAGACACTTAACACTTCCCAGCTGTGTGACTCTGGGCAAGTCACTTAACCCTAATTGCCTTGGGCAAAAAAACAAAAACAAAAACAATCCACTGGCATAGGATTCTCACTGAGGGTGTTAGAGAATCAAATTATCCATCAAAACACTTGTTGTGTTCTCCTTTATTTTTAGGGACTCAGTCATAAGACCAAAGGTTTTTTTATTTACTTTTAATATCAAGTAGCTTTTACAAAGGGAAATTTACTGTGAAGATGTAGCAAGAATGGGGCTAGTAGGTGGCACAGTGGATAGAGCACCAGCCCTGAAGTCAGGAGGACCTGAGTTCAAATCTGGTCTCAAAAACTTAATGCTTCCTGGCTGTGTGACTCTGGGCAAGTCACTTGACTCTAATTGCCTCAGCAAAAACAAACAAACAAATAAATAAATAGAAATTTAAAAAATAAGATGCAGCAAGAAGAAACAAATTGTTTCCCCAATGGCTTAAAAACATAATCCCTCTATCACTTTGGTCTCCAGAGGGAGAGGAGAGTAGTTTTACAGATTTACTCACTTTCCACATAATATTAATCTCAATAAGTACAAGTCTTAACTCTGTCGACCTCAGTTTCCTCATCTGTAAAATGAGCTGGAGAGAGAAAAGGCAAAGCCCTCCAGTATCTCAGTCAAGAAAACCCCCAAAAGGGATCACAAAGAGTTAGATATGACTGAACAACAACAATAACAAAAGCCCAGTTGGGCTGGTATCCCCAGCAAGGGTTTGCTAGCTGAAACTCCCACCCTTGATTCCTGGTCCCCTAAAGTCTTATGATCTTGGGCCAAATTGGAGACTCTAATCTTTCTTGGACAAACAGAAAAGAAGGAAGAGGCTGAGACTCCACTTCTTAAAGCCCATGTCCTAAGGGCTTGGGTGAAAGGCCACCCTCAGGACCCTTCCTCTTCACCAAGTGTTCTCACTAACTGTGAGTGAAAGATTCACTTTCAAACTCACACAAGTCCTTTGGGAGTTGGGACGTTTTGAAGGTGCAGACCATTCCTGCTTCCCAATTGATGGACAAGGACTGTTTCCAGCTACAAGGCTCCCTAAATATAGACTTGGGAAGGTGGGAATACTAAAGTCTACTACAGGAAAATGTGACTGCTCCCCTTCTACATGAATTCCCTAATCAGTGAGATGAAAGGCTTGGTCCAGAGGATGTCTAAAAGCCCCTTCAGATCTAAAAGTTTTTAACTTAATACAAGGGGCAAAGCCTTACTTTGGAAGCAGAGGACCGGGATTCAAATCTCATTTTGGACACTTACTTGAGTAAAGTTGAGCAAATCTCTTACCTCGGGCCTCATCTTCCACATCTGTAAAATAAAAAGAAACCAGAGACCATGTACGGTCCCTTCCAGCTCTCGGGCTATCCTCCTATGAGCTGATCAACGATAAAAGTTCTCTATTATGTGAGGGTTTTTTTAACTGGAGAATTCTATAAAATTAGACATTACTTCTTTAGTGGACCAGAAAAATTCTTAAAGGATCCTTTGATTCAAGAGCCTCAGACCATCTACTTCAGCAAGCTCACTTTACAGATCAAGTAGCGCCTATCTTCTTGGTTTGTACTAGGGGCTGGAAAGGATGGGAAAGAAAAAGATACATACTCTGCCCTCAAAAGGCTTACGTCCAGTAGGGGAAACAGGTCATATATGCCTGAAACAAGGGGAAAACATTCCTGAATGAGCCAGTGTAGAAATTCATGGTATTCTTGAAGGAATTCAAAGCTAAGGACAGTGAGTATGGGACTGGGATCATCAAGGACATATCGTGGAGGTTTTTAAATTTATCTTCATCCTCTCTTATTTTAAAGCATTTGACACTGCTTACCAATATCTTTAGGGTAGCTAGGTGCTGCCACAGTGAGGGCCACGCTCAGAGTCAGAAAGATTCAGCTTCAAGAGTTCAAATCCGGCCTCAGATAAATACTAAATGTACAATCTTGGCCAAATCTGACCAAAACACTTCACCCTATTTGCCTTAGGCTTCTAATCTATAAAGTGGACTGCAGAAGGAAATGGCAAACTACTCCAATATCTTTACCAAAAAACAAACAAACAAACAAACAAACCCAAATAGGTTCCAGGAGAGTCAAAACTACCAAACAACATCAAATTCTAAACAAATTCTTCTGAATTTTATTACTTCCCTTGGCTTCAGAGACACCACATTCTCTAAGTTCTTCACTTACCTGTCTGATTCTTCATTCTCTTTCTTCTTCACTAATATCTCATTCTCTTTCCAATCCCTTTGAATGAGTGATCTCTGAGGAGTTGTACTCAGCCTTTTTCTCTTTTTCTGCCTTTATTCTCGCTCTTGTAATATTATTCATGACCTAAGACTTCAACTGTGACCATTAAGAAGAGTCTCAACATGGTATGTCTTGCTCTCACCTCTGTCTCTCAGGCTCCAGATTCCATCTATTAACTGCCTATAGGAAATCTGGCTTTGCTGAAGACTACGCTTGTGATTTTTTTTTTTTTTGCCTAAGGCAATTAGGGTTAAGTGACTTGCCCAGGGTCACACAGTTAGGCAGTATTAAGTGTCTGAAACCAGATTTGAACTCAGGTCCTCCTGACTTCAGGGCTGGTGCTCTATCAGCTTTGCTGCCTAGCTGCCTCTACCCTTGTAATTGTGAACAAAGCACCTGACTTTTCCAGGCCTTTGTTATACAATGATTTGAGTGGAAGGCCTCAATGTTGCATTCCAGCTTGAAATATGTGATTCTGTGAAATACCTGAATATTCCACTGGTTTCTCAATCGTCCCATGCTTTTTACAAAGTTTATCAATTTTTCAAAACCTGTTGTTCCTCATCACTTCTTTATTTATTTCACCAACACTATCATTCACTCAGTTTCTGATGTTCAAAGCCTAGCCTATCATATCCAATCATCGAGTCGTGTCATTTATAAAAAAAATCCTCTGAAGCCAGTTCTCCTTTCCAATTCCTACTAATCCTCAAAGGTATTATGACCTCCACCTTGATACCTATAGCCTCTTAACATGTCTTCTTTCATCGTTTTCTCCCCTATAAACCATTTTCCATGACATGGCGGTACTTAATTTTGCTATGCACATATCTGATCACTTATCCCTCTGCGTGAAACTCTTCAAATAGCTCCCTGCTGCCTACTGAGTAAAATTCAACTTTCTTTACCTGCTATTCCCCTCTAGAATGTGATGCCATCTACCTTTTAATTCAATGTAATTATTTTAATACTTAAGTGTTAGTTAAATGCAAGGCTCTAGATACAAAGATATAAAATAAGATGATTCTGTTTTTAAGAAGTTTATAATCCAATAAGGGAAATGTACCAAAAAATGACACAAAGTGGAATATGTTATAAAGAAGAGTTTCAGATAAAGAGCTACAAAAAATTTGAGCAGAAAACCTTTTCACATTACTACGTAAATTCTTTTCTTCACTAGAATGCCCTTCTCTTCTCACGAGGTCAGGTCTATAATTAAGATCAATTTCAACTGTTTCAAAAAGAAATAAGAAAGTCTCCGTAAAGGAAGCAGCAAATTAGTTGGGTCTTGGTAAAAGGAAAATTAGGAGGTGGAGATGGAAAGAGACAACCATTTGGGCATGGAGGAGTGGAATAAACAATGAGATGGGAAGCAAGAAGGGTAAGTCAAGGAAGGAAAGGGATCTGGTAAGTTAACAAATACGAGTATTTTGTAATTCTTAAAAGAGTTATATTTAGCCATTATTATTATGCTATATATGTGTATTATTATCATCATTATTATCATTCAGTTCTTTACCATATCTTCATAAGGCAGGATATACTATAGCCAAAATTCTCATCCCTTTCACTCAGCCTTGGACTCTGTTCCTGGGTCTCCAGACTGACAATTCTATCCTTTCTTTCTTCCATTCTGGCTTCCTTTTTGGTATAATCTCCCATTAGAAATATATTCCTTGAAAATGAACTATCTTAATTACTTGTATTTATAGAGATTTTATTACAGCATATGATACACAGTGATTGCTTAATAAATAGTCTCTATCTATCTATCTATCTATCTATCCACATCAGGCATTGCTATCTATCTGATGAGGTGGTACAGTGGCTTAGAGTAATAAGACTCATTCTCCTGAGTTCAAATCTGCCTTCAGATACTCACTAGCTGGGTGACCCTGGAAAAGTCACTTCGCCTTGTTTGCCTCAGTTTCCTCATCTGTAAAATGAGCTGGAGAAGGAAATGACAGTCACTCTAGTATCTTTGCCAATAAAACTCCAAATAGGGTCACAGAGAGTTGAACATGACTGAAAACTACTGAACAACGATGCATCTATATATCTGTCCATCAATCCATCTAGCTAGTTAGAGCAGTTCATCTGGAACAGAGAACATTTGAAAGGGAGTGAAGAAATCAGTTAGAAATGGGTAGTAGGAGACTTAAAAGAAGTTCACATTTTATTTAGAAGATGCTATAGAGGCACTGTAGGATTCTCTAGGGCAATTATTTTATCAGTTCAGTGCATTAGGAAGATTACTTGGGCAGATTGGAGATGAGAGGGCTTGGTAGTAGGATGATAAGTTAAGAGGCTGTAATAATAATCCATGCAAAATGTGATGAGGGACTGAACTAAAATGATGGAAGTGGAAAAGAGGGGATTGATGTAGAAGATGAATTGACATGACTTGGTAAATGAATCGTGTGGGGGAAGGGGAAGGAAGAGGTTTAGTTGGAGAGGAGCTTATTTCTAATTAAGGGGATTAGCCTCCCCTTTCTCATACTCTTCATTCTCCCATTCTAATGACTCAAAGAAAAAATGCTTAAAATTCAAAGTATGACTCAAGTCTCAGTTTCCCTAATATAGAGAATAAAAGAGGCATATAATTCAAACCACATTACATATGCAGCTTCCCTTCCTCCATGGGATTTAGAAATACTATCTGCCTTTTTCTATCTGCCCTTAAGGGTCTCCCTTCTCCTACAAGAAACTGCATCCTCAGCCTTACTCTGTAGTATTGGAGGAAACTTTCCCTCATACCTCTTGAGACATTGGATTAGGAGTCGGCATCATACCTTCTTCCTCATTGTCCTTTCTAGACTCTCTCTCTAAAGTTGAGCCCTCCTACTCTGAACCTCCTTTCCTCCCTTTAGTTTTGAACCTATAATCAATCTAATTATGCATCATCCTCCGTGCTTGTATTCCATGCCTCCTTGTTCCATCACCCCTCATGCCTTTCCAAACTCCAACCCTGGATTACTGCCACAATCTACCTCCTCTGTTCCATTTTAAGAGCTGCTGAGGGGGACAAAGTGCATGACCATGCTGAGTGTGTCCATTATGCATTTATGTTCTCCAGTCTCAGCTGGGTTCTCACCGCTGCATGGAAATCCTTTTAGTGTCTCCAACTGGCCCTTATACCTCCTTCATTAGCTATTTCAATAGTTTCAGCTTGTGAAATGTTGTTTTTAGAGGATGATACACACACACACACACATATATATAGAGAGAGAAAGATATATATATGTATATGTATATGTATATATATATATATGTGTGTGAACTAAGAAATATACTAAACATATATCAAAGAACTATCATAGGAAATACATGCATATATAGTTGTGTGTATATGTGTATATAACTATATATATATATATATATATATATACATATCTGAGATATAACTATAAAGAAATGAGACTCAATTTCAATCTTGGCTTATGGAAGGAATGTTCAGAGTAGAGAGAAGTTATAACATGTTTCAACATGCTCAAGTCACCCTTTTCAAGATCACTTTGATTTACACTACAAGCTGTGGTTAGCAATATGAACAAACATAACATAAATGTTACAATATGGTATATGCATGTAACTACTACATATAGTAACTAGCACATGTTGGTGGTTAAAGGTAAATAAGAATCAACAGCAAATGTATAATCTGTCATATCTTAAAGGCAGGATATAATTGACAGAATAGAACACTGTTGAATCTAATACAAGTGAATAGAATAAATAACAATTCTTAACACTTGAGTCCAAAACATCAATCCCCCACGTACAAGCACTAGGGAGATAATCATCTTACTCTCTTTACTTTGGTCAGAATATATATGGAGTATTCCATTCAGTTCTAGGTCACATTTTAATAATTGTTTTAGCCTGAAGAAGGAAATATCAGGGGAAAGGAAGAGAGACACATGCTAGTTATCCTTGGCTTCAATTTGCTTGAGCCCAGAACAAAGAACAAGGAATACCAGATGCAAAGGGGCAAATTTAGGTTCGATCTAAGGAAACAGTTTAAGGATTAGAGCCATTTAAAATTAGAATGGACTCTGGTGAGATGCAATGGGCTTATTCCTTAATAAGGGTTTTCAGACAAAGGAAGGATGCCTCCTATTTAGATGTTATTGAGAGAATTTTTGTTCAAACATGCGTAGAACCAACTGTCATCTGGGGTCCCCTTGTACCTTGAGATTTCATGATTCCATCTGGCCTCGGTTGTAGAGGAATATGAAAATGTTATATGTGGTATAATAGTATTGGGTTTGGTCATAGATGGACCTGGATGCAAATTCTGTTATTTTCAACCTGAGGCATCTTGGGTAAATCACTTCTCTCTGGATCTCAGTTTTCTCCTCTGCAGAATGAAGAAGTGGGACTAGATAATCCCCCTTTCAGTTCCTAATTCCATAATCCAGTTAGATCTATTAAAACACAAACAAAAACCACACTTTATTTGAAATCCAGGAAACTGATGTTTTGAGTGGTAGAACCACGTGTCCACTATTTATAAAAATCAGTGAAAGGAGATGTAATGAAAACCTAGGGAGGTGTCTCAAAACAAAACAAAACCGTTTCCTTTTTCCAGAGCCCCTGCTCTCCCTTTCTGAGGCCATACTCTAGCCCTGCTTCTCTGAAACTTCATTTGCATTCATTTATTACAGGGGGGATCTTAAAGAACTCTCACAGGAGTCACAAATAACACTTCAACAAAAAGGTAAACAAATAATGATGATTATTTAAATAATTAAGGCATACCAAAGTGTTCAGGAGATAGCTACGGTGCAAACTCTAAATAAAAGAAAAAGATCCCAGTCTCCTCAAAGGATTACGTCCATTGGAGCTGAAATGCCCACCTTACCACAGTCCTTTTCAAGGCTTCCCTTTCTCCTGTTCAGATATGGAATTCTTAAGAGATAGACAAAGAGAAGGCAGAAAGCTCGAATTCATTATGTGAGGGTTTTTGAGATTAACCCCAGTTAAACTTAAATTTAAGTCATGGTGACCCTGATGGATGTTCTAGGGAGGGGAAAGCAACATGGAGTCAACTAGAGTATTGTATACACAGCTTATAGGATCACTAGAAGCAGCTGAACACAAATGACTAAGGTGACTTGGAACCTGTAGATTTTTTAGCACCTCTGCATTTTTTTTTAATATTCTCAATAATAGGCTTTTCCTGAGTGGTGGCTGTGGATTGAGCGCCCTTCTAGATAGAGAGACAGAGGCACAAAGAGGAGGAGAGAGGGGGCATTGGAGCTATTGTTGCTGAACCCTGTAGGTACAAGTTCATGCTGCCCAGGGTGACAAAGGAGCTCTTTCATTGGAGGAGGGAGAGCATTACCTTCTCCCCATCCCCACATCCACCCACATCCACCCCATACCCACATGCAAAGGACGCCTCCAAAAATGAGGATATCCACCATGTCCTCCACTAAAGATCTAATCATTTTCAGTCATCACAGCAATATATGACTCTTTTAGCAATGTGTATTTGAGGCCTTGGAGTTCAGAGTTCATATCACAGCCCATCAAAAGAGAGTCTTATGTACATCCAAAAGGCCAGACTATGAATTTGAGGCTGTGCCTTTATTCAGATCTCTGCTCTGCTACTTCCTAGTCGTATGGCCCCGGGCAAGTCACTCAATCTTAGGAACTCAAAATGGCGACAATGATGCTCGTAGCACTTGTATTTCATAGATTTGTAACTAGAAAGGATTCAGAGGTCATCTAGCATGAGGCAGCAAGGTGGTGTAGTATCCTAAATCAGGAAAACTCAAGTTCAAATTCAATTTCAGATATTTAGTAGATGATCCTGAGCAAGTTATTTATTTGATTTTTGCCTCAATTTCCTCATTTGTAAAAGGGGTGATAATAATGGTCCCTATCTCTCATGCTTATGAGGATCAAATGAAATAATAACTATAAAGACCTTATAGGAAGTAAAGTAATTGTAAAGCACTAACATGTAAATGTTAACTATTATCTAGTCCAACTGAATAGGATTTCACAGACCATTCCTTTACAGATGGAGACCCTGGGGCACAGACGCAGCTAGGAAGTTTTAAAGGTGATATTTGAACTCAGCGATCCTGACTCCAGAGACAACGAGGATTTTTCCACAGCACCACAGGTCAGGGTTGTTGCGATGGAAATCGGTAACATTAATAGCATCATAGAAACGATTATTTGCCACGGAAACGATTTTCGGAGTGTTCTCCTGGATGGCATGTTAAATTACAATTTTTTTAATAGGAAATGAGCCGCTACATCTCCTAGTACTAGTCATTGGGCCATCAGCCATGCTGCTTCCCTTGTTTGAAGGGTCAACTGGTGTCTGGGAAGCCTTTGCAATTGGCTCTTGTGCCCCTCTCCCTAACAGAGGAGCGGCCCATTTAGTTTTGTGTGCCTTTAAATAGAAGTGGGAAGCAGTTGGGTACAGAAGGAGAAAGCCTGACTGATAAAATGAACTCTTATTACCCTCCCTTGCTGTGTTTTCACTCAAGTATTTTAACTAATGGGCTGTTTACCACAGTCTCCATTTAGCAGCTTGCCCTTGTGAAATTAAAACAAAAATGGATACTAAAGACAATTAGTTTCTCCTCTTTATCACTCCTTAGTGACTTGTAGTAGGTAAAGGCCATAACCCCCAATTTACAACCTATTTTAGAATACTTTATTGTCCCGATTGAATCAAAGTATATAAAAATTACAATTCCTCATCTCCTACCTTTGTCAATAATGACCTTCTTTCTCTGACCTCCATAAAATTGTGTTTTCAATCAATCAATAAACATGCATTAAACATACTTAGCACATGTAATGTGACTATTCCCAGCATGGGAATCAAAACAACAAAGATCAAAACAGCTCCTGTCCCCAAGGAGCTTACATTCTGATTCACTTACTCTATTGTTGTGGATTTCTCTATTTCTCTTTCATCCTATTCTCAGATTTTAAGCTTTGAGAAGTCTACACTCTGTTGTCTTAACTAAATTTAGTTTCTGTACAAATGGGGAGTCTTACTGCATATTTATGAGGGCTGGGGGGGGTGAATGGATGCTTAGAGCTTCTCAGTAGAATTCACGTGCTTTTACATGCATGTTCCATTTTTATCTTTTTATCTCTGGGATCTATTACAGTGCTTGGCAGATAGTAGGCGCCACTGACTCCTCTCTCCAACCCATTGCCAAATTTCGTCATCTCACTCTTACAAAACCTTAGCCCATGTGCCCACCTCTCTACTGACACAGCTGCCATCCCACGGCCCCATCATCTCCTACCTGGACTATTGCAACAATCTTCTAATTGATTTCCCTGGGTCAAAAACTCTTTCTCTCTAATACTTCCTCCACTTAGCTATTGAATTTGATTGTCCTAATGTGTAAGTCTGACCAAATTTTGCCTCTTCTCAGTAAACTCCAGTGGCTCTTCAATACCTCCAAGGATCAAATATGAAATTCTCTGTTCTTCATTGAAAGTTCTTCACAACCTGGGCCCTTCCCACCTTCCCAAGTTTTTTACGCTTGACAATCCGGTCTCACCGGCTTTTTTGTTGCTCCTTGAACATGACATTCTATTTCCCAATTTTGTTTAGAACATGGCTGGAAGGCTCTCTCTCCTTTCCTCTGCTTGTTACTTTCCTTTTCCTCCTACAAGATTCATCAGGAAGTCTACCTTCTGTGGGCAGATTTTCTGTCTTCCCTGTTGCGCAAGTGCCTCCTCTGAGGTTTCCTTCCATCTTTTTCAGAACCGAAGAGATAAAGCATTTCTTTATTACTTATTATGTGTCAGGCATTCTGCCAAACAATGGGGAAAACGAATATAAACAAATAGGCCTGTCTCCACTCTCAAAGGGCTTACACTCTAAAGGTATAAGACAACCCAGAAAGGGGAGGGAGGGAAATGGGGGAGTGCACCACATGTGTAGAGTAATTGGCAACTCATAAGAAGTGCAGAAATTCTGAGAATGAGTCCAGCAAACTTCAGTGAGTGTGTCTGGGAGCCCTCTTTAAATGGAGGTCTGGGCTAGGGATTCACTAATCAAGAGAAGGGTGTTAAGTGACAGATCAAGTCTCAGAGCCTCCACAGTTGTGGATCATAGCATCTGAAGGAGTTGTGGGGCAGTCTTTGCTGACACAGATGCTGCAGACTGGGAATGAGATAAATTGGAGGCAGAGGGAAGAGGAGAGAGGTCAGAGAACAGCAATTGCCTCTCAGGCTCCACTTATCATCCTCTCAAAAAAGGAGATCCATTCTGGGTTGGATCTCCTGCAGCCACTGTCAGGTAGCTCCCATGTATTCCAACAGCTCTCCCGTGTATTCCAACAGATGGGTAGCAAGGGTTCTCCTGAGTGGGAGGCCAACTATCTTTGTACTTCACACTTTAATTATGGGATTAACAGGTTGAATGAAGTCTCTCTGGCTATTTAGCCCATCTTCCTAATGTTTGATGTTATCATGGTTTCCTTGGGATGGACACTCACAATCATTTGTAATTTATTAAACACAGAATTTAGAGGAACTATGGTGTAATGGTTAGTGCTAAGAAAGTCTGATTTCATGTCCTACCTCTGATATATACTTTTAATGTGACCCTGAGCAAAGTCATGTAACATCAGTGTCCTGGATGATTTTCTCAGGCCATCAGACAGGGAAAGTGGCCTTGGTAGAGGGAGCTTCCTTACCTAAGAATACCCTAAACTAGGGAATTCATAAATCCAGGCACAATCTCCTCTTCTCAAAACAGAATTATCTCCAGAGTAATGAGTGAATGTGCTTTGAAGTAGGGATTCTGCATCTTCTTTTGCTTGCTGTCTACTCCAAAGCCCTATCATTGCTACATGTGGAGTGTACAACTGTTGGTGATAGAATGGACCCAACTCTGAGATACCAAGATACTCCCAAATCATGGCTGTAAGGGTTGAAGTATATTTACATTTATCTGTGCATAAAAATATTTAACCTAAAAAAAAGTGAAATGAAACAAGCAGGGTGACCTGGGTTAGGGAATCACCAGTCAGGAGAAAATGGCCATATCATATGGATCCCATTATTTACATATCATCTCCCTTCCTTAGAATATGAGCTCTTTGAAGGGTAGAACTTTTTTTGTCTTTCTTTATATCCCAGGCACATTATAAGTATTTAATAAGTGTTTTTAGACTGACTAGATGCTTAATGAATCTGTTATGTTGAATTAAATCAATAAACCAAATTGATTAAAAATTCCATTTCTCAGATTCATTGTTATGCATTAAAATATTGGATCTTTCATAGAATAATAGAAGGGTTTTGGGTTTTAGAAATCTTGGTCTAAAATTAGAAATCTTTAGAAATTCTGGTTTTAGGAAATCTTGATTCAAATTTAGTCTCTAACATCTTATTTTTGTAATATTAGGCAGATACCTTAAGTTTTCTGGACTGGTTTCCTCGTCTATTAAATGGGAAGGTTGGACTATGTAGCCTAGCTCTGTGGTTCTGTTTCTCCTTACTTAGCTTAGAATGATATCCATTTTTGCACTGCAACATATCTTGACAATCTTTTCTTCCCCTTGGGATCCAGAAGGGGGTCTGCGTGATCACATCCCACACTCATACAAAGGAACTTAATGTATGGCACAAACTATTTCTAAACCGGCTGGCACCATAAGCATTGTGTAGCAACCCTTCCAGCTGCATCTGGGAGGAAGGGAAAGAAAGATTTGGAAAAATAGGTTCAACTCTTGACCCGTGCCATGGAGAGAAGGCCTGTTATTATCATCATCCCCATCAACATCTTAAGCAATCAAGAAAGAAATCCGACGCATGAGAATTCTTCCCGAAGAAAGAAAACAAAAACATTCACTAAGGCTGATTCAGCTGAGCTCATTCGGACACTCACATGTTTCCTCTCACCATCAGCCAGCCTCCATCTCATTCCCTTGTTAGGTGCCCATTTATCAGCAGCCGTACACAGGGACGGTGAAATAATAGTCACACTCATTTGAAACTGGCAAATGCAATGTCACAATGTTAGACTTCCCCAAAGGAAAAGGTATTTAAGGATAATCTAGGCACCAGCTTCAAATCTACCCTAGTTAACGACAGGATGAAAATTATTTTTCTTTCTGTAATTACAAAGGTAGTCCCCAAAGGTGTTTATTATGTTCGACTGGCATGAAGTCTCAAGAAGTGTTGGGAGGGAGCTTTCAAGGTTGCTGAGAAAGAAGGATGAGTGATGGGATCACAGCCTTGACCTTGTTTTTGTATCAAATGCCCTCATCCTAAGCCAGGTAGAGTTGTATTTGGGAAGGAGACTGCTACCAGGGTTGGGAGGAAAAGTTTCTATTTACCTAAAGGGCAAGTACAGTCATACTCTGAACATTCATCCGAGCGGTCTGATTTCTGCAACCAAACACCACCCAAGTTACTCAGCTTTCAGCAAAGAAAGGGTGGAGAGCTCTTATTTCTCTCTGTCTGTCTCTCTCTTTTTCTCTCCCTCCTTTTCCTCTTCCTTTCCTTTTTCTATCTCTCTTCCCCATTTCTGTTTCTCTGTCTCCCTTTCCTGTTTTTCTTTGTCTCTCTCTCTCTCACCCCTTGATTTGTATTATTTTGATTTACTTTCTCTTATTTTCTGGGGCAAAATTTGTCAGGATGACACCAACATGTGTATCGAACGTGACTGTAGCCAAAAGTTATCTCCCAGATCTGGCCTGAGACCAGTTTGCCTGTAAGGATTAATTTTAGGCTATTCTTATCAGAATGAGTCTGACTGTGGCAGTAAGAGAGCTAATTCTCTGACAATAAGCCTGCTGTGGTGTATTTGGTTCCCAGTTTGTTTGTTTTGATGTGTACAAAGACTGCAAAATGGATAGCGATATCACACTTGTCTCTAAATGAGAGTCACAAACTAGCACAACATGGGAGGCTTGACAGCATTTGTGGAGCTGAGTAGTAAACGAAACAGGAATTCTCAGGAAGATGCAGCGAGGGCCATTCCCTCACTGCTTAAACGGTGTCTTTTCTTGGGATCATATCTACCTGGATTAGAATAACTGAATTGCAATGAACAGCGGGGGAGGAATGTTCCCAAAGCTTCATGAGTGTGACCAGTGTTGTAAGCTTAAATTCTGGCCCTCTGAGCAATCATTTGAGAAAGGTTCTTTTTACCCTTAGCTAATTATATCTACAACTCTCAATGTCTTATCATTGCAAGGAGGTGAAATCTATTCAGAATACAGGTTCTAACACATCCTGCTAAGCTGGAAAGGTTTAGAATATGGGCCTGGCCAGAGATTGTATTTCTGTTGTTAAAAGACCAGCCTTACAGAGGCTCAATCACCATCATTTTGCATAGGGTGATAAAATTCTCAGTAATTGCAAATCTCTTTTTTTCTATTTTTTCAAATAAATGTAAAGGTAGTTTTCAACATTGCCTTTCCAAAATCTCGTGTTCAAAATTTTTCTTCTTCTCCCTCCCTTTCCTCTCCAAAAGGAAGACATCAAACAATCCAACATAAGTTAAACATGTACAGTTCTTCTAAACATATTTCCATATTAGTCATGCTGTGCAAGAAAAATCAGATCAAAAGGAGAAAAAACATTAGAAAAAAAACAAAAAAACAAGCAAACAACAACAACAACAAATGGGGAAAATACTATGCTTTGATCTACATCATTTAGTTTCCATAGTTCTCTTTCTGGATGTGGATGCCATTTTTCATCCCAAGTCTATTGGAATTGCCTTGAAGGTGATAGCAATTCTCAAAAAACATATCCATAAACAGAATCATCGGGTCATTGGATACTAGAACATGAATATTGAGCTGGAAGGGATCTAACAGAACATTCTGCCTTTTTCCCCTTTTATACAGATGTGAAAACCTAAGTACATCGGATTTGAATGACAAAGGTACCAAAAGTAACAAGTTGAATTAAGTTGAAGTTGAAATTGAAATAAAAAATTTAAATATATATATATATATATGGATGTATAATAAGATTCTTTCTCTTTCTCTCTCTTCCCCTACTTCCTTCCCTCCCTCCCTCCCTTCTTTTTTTCCTCCAGTGGTTACTCCAAAACAAGAAACACATCTCTGAGAAAGATGAAAGAGGCTCAGAAAGTCAGCAAACCTGTCATGAATGTGAAAGAACACATTTATGCTTATTCCTCTCTCATATAAAAACAAAGTGCCATTTATTGCAAATATGGCATGTTGTACAAAATGAGTGGAATAAACCAGTTTAGGCGATGCTTAGTCTACCAGACTGATCAAGGAAACTTCCATCCCCATTGTGAGCATGTTTTGAGAGAATTTACTGTCTGTTTGTAGCTAGCTTGGGAGAGAAAAATGACAGTTGAGATGCATTTAGAGACTACACCTCTGGCCTTACAGCTTAATTCCTAGTCAATTTTGATAAAAACTATGCATGGAAAATACCTGCTACACTCACCAAAGGGATGAACTCTTAGCCTCAGGGAAGAAAACCCTCAGTAGAAAAAATGAACATTCTCAGTAAAGTGGAAGGACTACCCTATTATGTTGCCTTGAATAATAAGGAAAGAAAGATAACCTGCCATCTTGAGCAAGAACTAGTTTATAGAGCCTTCCAGAAACTCAGTAGAGTTACAAGATAAGTTAGATTCTATAAAAAAAACATTTTTTTTTGTATTCTAAGGAAAACTTTGGGAATAAACATCAGAACCTGTTCAGGACCACTGAAACATTCAGGTTTCCTAAGTTCTAGGAACAAATGACCAAGTGGTAATAAAATCAGCATCTTAAAATCACTGATGTCTTTAGCAGCAGACCTCTGGGTATATATATATGATCTGGGGAATGAGGACCAAAAAACTAAATGAGATGGATTTTTTTGCTTAGTAGTCAACTGTACAAATCTCATATACCTAATTTAAGAGAGAGGATTTCACAAAACCAACTTTTATTAATGATTCTAAATTTGAAAAAAAAATTAAGAACAACTATGGGGCCCAATGATATATATTTTGCTAAATTAAATAAGCTCAGCCCTTTTTGTTTTATAAGAAACTCTTATCTGGCCACTTTTATCACTCATTTAACTCATTCATTCAACGAATTCAACCAATGTTCATTAATCCATTCATTCATTTTTGCCACAAACATTCATCAAAGCTCCCTATTTGTGGAGTACTGGGATGAATGATGAGGGATGACATAAAGTTTAGTTAAAGTCAGAAGTGTGCTAGAGCCAGATCCAACCCCTTCTAGGTCTGATGATTAAATTTTCAAAAGGATCATTCATAGATCAAAAATAATTGTTAGAAATTGGGTTCCATTTATTTCTTTGCTGATTGTCTAGATGTAAGAAAGTGTTAATAAAACAGATTAAGCTTTAAAATGTGTTCATGTTTCGTTTGAAAGTCCAGTTGTTAAATATTTACCAGCTCCTCCCCTTTATTGCTCTGTAATTACTCAATGAATTCAGAAAAAAACTATATTAGAAAGAGTCAGAAAATGAAATAATTAGTAGACTGGAGGTCTGGTAACTCTAGTCTGATAATAATATTAGGCCCTTATGTTTGCTTTCAGATTTGTAAAGTGCTAATTGGACCTTTATAAATATTCCTGGGTAAGACATGGTTCATATCCTCATAGAGCTTATAGTCAAAAAAGGGGATAGACTAAAGGCAGAGAGGTATAACAAGGGTACAATGATGAGAAAAGTAAAATGAAAGGTTGTTGAAGACAACATCTGTTTTGTCTTTGTGTCTTTAGGTGGTTAGTCTTTCTAAATCCCCAGCACAATCCCTGGCATATAGTAGGGATGCCCAATAACTGTTTGTTGCTTGATAGCTGCATTGAAAATAAGGACAACTAGATGGTGCCATGGACAGAGCACCAACTTTGGAGTCAGGAAGAGTTCAAATTTGACCTTGACATTTGATACTTACTTGGTCACCCTGCATAAGTCATTTAACCCTCTGGAAACTGAGTGGATGCCCATCAATTGGAGAATGGCTGAATATATTGTGGTATATAAATATTATAGAATATTATTGTTCGGTAAGAAATGACCAGCAGGATGATTTCAGAAAAGCCTGGAGAGACTTACACGAACTGATGCTGAGTGAAATGAGCAGGACCAGGAGATCATTATTCACTTCAACAACAATACTATATGATGATCAATTCTGATGGACGTGGCCATCTCCAGCAATGAGATGAATCAAATCAGTTCCAATAGAGCAGTAATGAATTGAACCAGCTACACCCAGCAAAAAAAATCTGGGAGATGACTATGAACTATTACATAGAATTCCCAATCCTTCTATTTTTGTCTGCCTGCATTTTTGATTTCCTTCACAGATTAATTGTACACTATTTCAAAGTCCGATTCTTTTTGTACAGCAAAATAACGGTTTGGACATGTATACTTATATTGTATTTAATTTATACTTTAACATATTGGTCAACCTGCCATCTGGGGGAGGGGGTGGGAGAAGGAGGGGAAAAATGGGAGCAAAAGGTTTGGCAATTGTCAATGCTGTAAAATTACCCATGCATATATCTTGTAAATAAAAAGCTATAATAAAAAAATAAAAATAAAAATAAATAACAAATCATTTAACCCCGATCGCTTTACCAAAATAAATAAATAAAAATAAAGTTCTTTTGGAGAACAAACCATGACGGTCCTTCTTTTTTGGAAGTAGCTAGGTAGCAGAGTAAGTAACGACTATTGGACTTAAAATCAGGAAAACCTGAATTCAAATCTGACCTCAAACACTTAATAGCTAGGTGACCTGGAAAAATCACTTGATTGCTATTTCAGTTTCTTCATTTGTAAAATGGAGCGAGGTGACACAATGGAGTGAATGCTGTACCTGGAGTTAGGAAGACTCATCTTGCTAAGTTTGAATCTGTCCTCAGACATTTACTAGTTGTGTGATCCTGGCCGAGTCACTTACCCTTGTTTGCCTCAATTTCTTCATCTGTAAAATGAGATGGAGAAAGAAATGGCAAATGTAAAACAGTATCTCAGAGTTTTGTTTTAATTTATATTTCTCTAATTTGTAGGTATTTGGAGCATTTTTTCCATATAATTACAGATGACTTTGATTCTTCTGAAAGACTTCTTCTGAAAATTGTCTATTCATATCCTTTGAACATTTGTCAATTTGGGAATGAATTGTATTATTATCTAAACTTGACTTGGTTCTCTACATTTCTTTATCAGAAAAACTTGGGCTAATTTTTTTTTCTTTCAGTTTCCTTTTTTTCCTTCAAGTTTTGACTATATTGGTTTAGTTTGTGCAAAACCTTTACAATTTCATGTAATCAAAATTATTCATTTTATATTTTATATATTCTCTGTCTCTTATTTAGAAGTTCTCCTTTTATCCATAAACCCGATAGATTGAAGTCCATATTCTCTAATTTGCTTATGGTATCACCTTTTATGTCAAAATCATGTAATCCAGTTTACTCATTTGGGTGACTGGCTGAGTTTATCCCAATCTCATTCACAATTATGATTACTAACTGTATATTTTCTTCTATCCTGTGTTTCCCCCTGATTATCCTTCTCTCTCTCTCTCTGTCTCTGTCTTTCTCTCTGTCTGTGTCTCTCTCTCTCTCTGTCTCTCTCTCTCTCTCCTCTCTCTTTTCACCCTGTTCCTCCTTAAAAGTATTTTACTTCTGACCACTACTTCCTCCAATCTGTCTTCCTTTCTAAAGAGTCTCCCCTCTTTTTTTCCTTATCCCCCTCCCTTCCTACTTTCCTATATGATAACATAATTTTCTATGACCAATTGAGTGTATATGCTATTCCCTCTGAACCAATAACAATAAGAATAAGGTTCAAGCATTACCTATCTCTACCACCCACCACTATTTCCTCCACCACCAATAAAACTTTTTCACGCCTCTTTTAATTTGTCCTTTTAAAATTTGGATGTTGTATCACTTGGTGCATATATGTTTAATACCAACATTGCTTTAATGTCTATGGTACCTTTTAGCAAAATGTAGTTTCCTTCTTTATTTTTTTATATTAGTTCTATTTTTGTTTTTACTTTGAAATCAGGATTGCAAGGGATTATGATCTAAGGAGAAGTGTTTACCACTCTTTTGCCCTTTACTTTGGTCTGTGAGTAACCACTAACACTCTTTTCTGTTCCAGAACTGTATCCAAGGTCCCAGTTCTTACTAAGGCTTTCCTCACCTTGGGATTGTAATATTTGGGCAATGCCACAGAGTCCCTCTTGATGCAGGTGAAGGGTCCCCTGTAATCTCTTTGTAACTTCTTAGTTGACTCCCTTACTGTCTGTATGATGCGAGCTCTAGAAACTGTTGCTACCTATTTAGTTGTCCCCAAGATCTGCTGCTGGCTTGCCAGACATGGCCTACATTGGCATGGTCAGCAATGGGCAGGACGCACCTCTCACCTCAACGAGACAGGATTTTCTGCCAAACTTCAGAGTTGTTTTGGCCTGAGAAATTATTTCCTATCATCATATCAGTTTGTTAGTTCTACCACATCAGAATTTGTTTTGAAGGATTATTTTAATCCCATTTGAAGGGAAATTTGGGAGCACTCAGGAGGGTCCTTGCCTTAGCTATCTTGGTTCCAACCCCATGAATATACATCTAAATCTCCTGTCTCTTTTTTTTTCTTTTAGTCCATTCCCTCTCTGTCAGAAAGTAGATACCTTGCTTCAGTATTAGAGCTCTCATGATGTGGTCAGTGATTGTGTTGAACAAAGCTCTTGAGTACTTCAAAATTGTTCTTTACAATGTTGTCATTGTGTAAATTGCATCACTGTTCCTTCCTCTATGCATCCAGTTCATACAAATCTTCTTAGGTTTCTTTGAAATTATCTTTTTTGTCATTTTTTATGGTGCAATAATATTCTGTTACATTTGTACATCACAGTCTGTTCAGTCATTCCTCAACTGATGAATACAGCCTTAGTTATAAATATTATTTTGTGTGTGTGTGTGTGTGTGTGTGTGTGTGTGTGTGTATCATTTTCTCCTGTCTTTGCTCTCTTTGAGATAAAGGCATAGTAGCAATATTCTTAAGTTAAAGAGCATACACAATTTTGTGACTTTTGGGGCACAGTTCCAAATTTATTTTCAAAATAGCTAGGCTGATTTATAGCTTCACTAATAGTGTTTTTCCATTTTATCTAAATTTTGCCTTGTAATGAATCTTAAAAGGTTATCACTAAATATAACAAGATAGCACAGCTTTAACTCTATAGTAACATGTTTCATTAATGTGGATATGGTCCTCCACAAATGCATTGTAACAAAGAAGACATTTCCCTATTCATTTCCCTACACCCTCCCCCCACCATATTCTTAACAGAACCACTATACAAATAGATTAGAAGGAGATAATTGACATATTGTAGTATACTTCAATTTCAACAATATTCAAATTTTTCAAGATAATTTTGTTGGTAACATGAAATAATGAAGACTAGATGATAATGTGACTGGGTGAGTTCAAAAGTGGCTGAGCAACTGGACCCAAAGAGTACTAGTTAGCAGATTGATTTTAACATGAAAGGAAGATTTTATTGGAGTGCCACAAAACATTATCTTAGACACTATTCTGCTCAACTTTTTTTGCAAGGCAGTTGGGGTTAACTGACTTGCTCAAGGTTAGACAGCTAGTAACTGTTAAGTGTCTGAAGCTGGTTTTGAATTCAAGACCTCCTAACTCTAGGGCTGGTGCTCTATCCACTGCACCCTCTAGCTGCCCCAGTTCAACATTTCTATTTTGTAAAAATGTGACTTCATTAAAGACTTAGATGATATCAGATCCGTATGTCACAGAGTTGTGATATTTAGTCAATATGTTGTGTGACAAGCTGAGGATCCAAAAAACTCTCACAGGACTGGAAGACTAAATCTCAAAAATAAAATTTAATATGTAGATTTCATAAATGCAAAGCTCGGTTCTTACATTTAAAAAACCACTGCATAGAGTATAGAATGGGTGAAACAAAACTAGAAAATAGATGGAGTGAAAAAGATCTAGGTATCTTAATGAATCACCAACTCAATATGAAACAAGTGTGACATGACAGTCAAATATGTTGTGAATCACACCCAGAATTAGGAAAGCGATAATTCCAAAGTTTTGGTTAAAATTTGTGTTCAAAGATGGATGACACATTTTGGGAAAGACATTAACAAGCTGGGGTAGGTCTGGAGGAGGTCAACCAGTATAGTCTAAGACCTGGAAACCATACTAAAAAAAAACTAGTTTAAGGACCTAGGTATATTTATCTTGGAGAGAAATTTTAGAAGGTTCATGAGAAATGTCTTCAAATATATGCAGAATTGTCATATAGAAGAAATATTAGATGTGTTTCCAGGCTCCTGATCACATAAAGGTATACCTCTTCATTCTGGAGGGCAGAATGAGGATGAATAAATGGAAATCACAGTGAGGCAGATTATGATTCAGTATTTGAGAAAACTCATGAATAATGAGAACTGCTTGAAAATAGAATGATATGACTTAGGATTTCTCTCTTGGAAGTCTTTGAGTAGAGTTTGGATGCTATGGAGGAGATTCCTGCTTCAGGGTGGGAGGGATAGGAATAATGGGATCTGAACTAGTTATTGTATCCTGTACAATCCTTCTGACTGAGATTTTATGATCGACTTTCTATGTCCCTGGCACAGATTTCAACTCTACATGGGTCCAGAATGAGGTAAACAGTAAGGGTTAACATAAATTGACTTTCCAACATGCTTAGGAAACAAACCAAATTTTAAGTAATATCTCTCTGTGTGCCCTTGAACCATAGATGTTTACTTAAAGAAAGGAAATTTTTTCTGCCTTCTCTGCATGTCTGCTCTGAACAAAGGACAGCAATCTGAGCTTCTCACATTAAAAATATCCTATTCTTTCTCCCGTTGCTGAAAATTCCAGATCTGTTTTCGCTGTTGATATCTTTTGAGTCACAAAGTCAGCTTGGCTGTTATTGATGCCCACCACATGTCAGAATGGAATGCTATGGAAAAGACCATTGGGCCATAATAGAGTTGTTATTAGAGCTGGGCTGAGTGCTAGAAAATGACTAAACAGCAGCTACCCAGAAAGGAACCACAAAAATCAGTGACTGCTTGGGGACAGAGGATAGAGCCCACTGATTCCAACCTTTATTTATGCAGCTGACGCATATTGGCTGCAAAAGCAAAAAGTCTTCAGATGCATTTTTTAAAAATAGGAGAAAGAATGAAAATTAAGTGGGGCTGGTATCCAGGCTGGAAAGGATGGGGAAGGAGCAACTATCAGAAATAAACATTTCTCTATTGTGCCTCTTCAGTTCAGACTGTAACAAAATTGTAGCTGATATATTGTTGACTACACAAATGAGGGTGCTCTGAGTGCTTGGGGATGAGGGGATTCTTGCCTAAAGCACACTGACAAAAGGGAAAAGGAAAGGGGGGAACATTAGCAGGTTTATCCAAATGGCTTACACCATTCGCATCCAGCAAGGGATCATTGATTTTGATCTATTCATCTCCATAAATTTTTAAGAAAGCTATTGGTTTTAAAGGGGGAAAGCATTTGGTAGTAGGCTTTCTGTTGTTTAAAGAATGGGTTCACTTTGTAAAACGATGTAAAATGTTTTCCCTCAAAAATATCGTTCTCTATCATGGGGTGGTCTTCGTTATGGCATTTCTGAATTCAGTGTAATTAGCCGTTAGAGCTGAAACCAGCTCTTTTGCAGCTCATATTAGTAAATTGGGATCTTGTTTCCAACTGGGCATAAAAGAACATTAGTGATTACTACCCATTCTGCAGAAAGCCAGTCCAAATGGCCAGCATTCCAGAAAAGTTGACGAAAGTTCATTTGTCTGTCCATTCCTCCAGTATCACTCTTAAATGCCTCACCTTGACATCCTGGTGACTCCTCCAGGAAGCATCAAGCGGGGGCCAATGAAATGTGTCAACAGACAGTGTTGTCAGTCAGTGGATGTACCGCTCTGAGTGCATTAAATTTTTATGTATGTATTTATGTATAATACATGTACCAGGCGGTAAGTCTGTATTAGAAATAATTGGCAGACACTATAAATTAATGCTGTGTTATTAATATTGTTGCCCATGTTCAACAAAATTGCCATGGGCACGCACAATGCGATGTCAGGCACTATCCACCATTGTGCCCTGGTGTCCAAGTCTCACTAGGCGGAAGCTGTGATGTGCCCTTTTCGACTCTGAAAAACTTAATTTGCATAAAGAGTCTCAGCCTTCTAAATTATCTTTGTTTCTGTGTGGAATTGTAAAGGTTGAGTGGTGAGGGCTTAAAGAATCCTCTTAAATAATTAACTGGAGTAAACAAAGTAACATCTTGAAGAGTGGGGTTTTTTGTTCTCAAAAAAAAAAAGCAGCAAAATCCTTAAGATAACAAATTAGATAGAAAGGGCCAGACATTCTTGGGGAACAGGGGGAGGAGAGAGGTTAGGAGAAAGGAGAAATACAGGTTTTTGGCTACCTGCCACTGTTGCCAGAAATCATTTCTTGGAAACTGCAGCCAGTAGAGATTTGGGTACTTACACCCACTTGTTCAACCCAGCAACAACACTGATGAAAGGAGGAAATCTTCCCAACTAATTGCAGACCTGCTTGTAGTAGAGACTCCATTAATGACAGACCCATGGTAACCTAAGAAGCAGGATGGGGGAAGGGGATTATGAAAGGAGAGATTGTATAGATGTAACCATGGGGGGAGGTGGAGGGTATGTGGGTGTAGTCTTACCTAGGAGAGACCAGGAATAGTTATCTTCCATAATAACTTATACTTTAAATAACCTAACCCCCGAATTATTGTCCGGGTCCCCTAATAACCCGTTGTTCAATATCTCTCTAATGCACCAGATGTTTATTGTTTTGTCGGATATCTCTCCCCGTATCTCATCTCCCCCACTGGAATGCAAGTGTCATGAGGGCAGAAGTGGGGACTCATCCCAATTGTTTTGCCCCCTTCCAGCTCCCAGCATACTCCTCTGCACACTTGATATATGGAGCTTCACAAAAAGAATCCTAATTATTGGCAATGGACTAGAACTCTGAGCTTATTCTGTTGGCCAAGCTAAATAAGAAGACGTAATTTTGAATCGTAGATGGAAGTACAAATCAGAATAAGAAAATATATTTCTGGTCTCATTTATAGATAATATGTATTATATTGGTCTGGACCTACGATTCCATCAGTATTGGGAATTTTGGCATGGAAGCTCCCTCCACTGGCCTTTAAGGTTCTTAAAGAGTTTCTCAGAGCATTGAGAAGTTCAAAAACTTGCATAGGTTCCCATAGTAAATATGGAAGACCAGGTCTTCCTTATTTAAAAACTAGCTTCTGCCCACTCCATCATATTTCCTCTTCTCCTGCCTTCTCTACCTCTTCCTTCTTCATATTTCCACATGTCAAAGATCTGTAATTAATCTCAGAAGTATCAACCCTCCCTCCATCAATGCAGATCCTCCTCCCCCAAGACTGTAACCTCATACATCGTCTTTGGGAGTACCTAACTTAAGGGTGAACCTCTGAACTTAGCTCAGTTGGTGCTTAGCAGTGTGGAAGAGAACCAATATGTGGAACCCTTCCGGTTCCATAGCACCTGGATGGGTTTATAATTCACTGCCATAGATAGCCTTTTAAGAGCCTTCTGGCACATCCATCCTGAGATGAGGTATGGAATAGGACTTATCTAACTTCACTGAATTCTAGAATATTGTATATAAGGAGAACTATACCATTTTGAACACAAAGACAAGTCTCTGAGACTCTTAATGCTGCTGGATTATGTATTTCTAGTACTACACAATAAGAAGCCTCCAGGAATTTGGTCTAGCTTAAAACTTTGACATTAGACCTTGTTCTCAAATCACCAATATTCAGGAACTGGCCATCCCAAGGAAGATGGTACTGGTTCTTACCATGTTGCACAGGGAAAATGCTCGATACAATTTGAACAGCTCCTATTTATCTTCCCCCCACATGTACACCCATGTGATCTCCTTTGAGGGCAGAACCATTTCACTTTTGTCTCTATACTCCCAGGCCTCCAAGTGTGTGTCATACAATAAGCATTTAATATGTGCTTATTAATTGAAATTTAATAGAAGTTATCTAAACTCCTTTGTATCAAGCTTCTAGGTGATGGATCATTTGCCCAACATGTATCCAGCTTCCATATTTCTTTGTTGCTTCCAAGCTCAGAATCCAAATAAATAAGCCTCCTAAGAATTCCCCACATTTATTTTGCTTGTGATTTTCTATGAATCATTGAACTAAAAAAAAAGAAAACTTCTCCTTCACACTGAAGCTGAGACTCATCTTCCCAGTCCCCAAAGCCCCACAACTTGGTGTGTGCATTGTATACATCTATATGCTCTTTTGTTTCCTTATGTGTCTATCTCCTGTCTCAGACTGCAAGCTCCTTTAGAAAAGGAAGAAATCCAATTTGCTCTTTGTTTTGTCCTCTTTCCCCAGTACCAAGGACAGTGCTCTTCATGTTAGTGCTTGACCAATACTGTTGAGTACCTGACTCTTTTTCCTGTTATCCTAGTAGTGATGGACAGATCTGGACTAATATAGAAGGAATAATGATTCAGGTGAAGGTAGGGAGGGAATCAGTGGATACCATGGACTAGGACAGGTCTTCAAATTTTTTCTTTGTGGTATAGCTACTGTTTTTCATTTTCCAAAGTTACTAGGGTTTGGGGAACCATGACACTGAAGTTTCTCAAAGATCTCATTCATTTTTTTTGATCCCTACTGGAATCCTAGCAAAGCTAAGAGAAGACTAATGGGAAAGGGAGAGAAGATGGAAATGTAAATGGCAACCACCCTGTATATATCAGGTAAACTTTGAGATATATGCAGCCTACTCCATAGATAAGGGCAACTCGGGCTAAAGATCTGTTTCTTCTCCAACTACTCATGCCTGTGGGTTTCATTTTCTTATTTAAATGGAAAATATAAAAAAACAAAACACACTAAGGCTGGTTTTTGGAGATGAATTTTTCATAACCTTATTTTCTTGTAAGCCAAAGGACCCACTGTCTCCACTATGTCGTTTGAGCGTGAGCAATAGCCCACATGGAATCTGCATGATTATCACAGATCTCTAAAGCCCACTGAAAACTAGCAAGAGATGAAGTGTGAAAAGATAGAAATAGCATCCAATCTTTAAAGCATGTATCACTTAGGAGATGACCAGAGAAACTGTGGAGGTGGATGGGAGAAATCGTAGTCATTCTATTAGTATAGACTTCATGGTGTATTTTTTTTTCCTCCAAAGGACTTTCTATCTTGTGCTTCATTTTAATCTTCCAAATACCAACATAAAGTGGTAAAGATGGGTATGGGATTTTACTATAAAGAATGAAGAACTGAGTGTGACAGAATAATTATGTGACTTACCTGAGGTCATATATGGCTAGCTGGTACCAAAGCTAAGACCAAAAGAAGATTTCTTGGTTTACCAGAACATTTTTCATTCCATTAGGAAAAACCTAGCCAATATCATCTACTATCTTTATGGAAGCTAGGTAGCATAGTTGAGGAAATGCCAGGTTTGAAGTCATTAAGATTCATCTTCCTGATTTCAAATCTGCCTTCAGAAACTTGCTGCTGAGTAACCCTGAGCAAATCACTTCAGTGTATTTGTGAAGAAAACCCCTAACAGGATTTAAAAAAAAATCAGACCTGACCAAATAACAATATATTTGGGAGGTAAGTTAGATGGCACAATAGAAAATGCCAGGTTTGGGGTTAGAAAGACTTGATTTCCTGAGTTCAAATATGACTTCACACACCTAGTAGCTATATGATATTGAGCAAGTCACTTAGTCCTACTTGCCTCAGTTTCCCCATCTGTAAAATGGATTAGAGAAGGAAATGGAAAATCCATTTCTCCAGAATCTTTGCCAAAAAAAACCCTAAATGAGGTCATGAAGAGTTCAGACACAATTGAAAAACGATCAAACAACAATAACAACAAATCTTTATGGTCTCACTCCTCATGACAATAATCAATAATGAATGATGCTTTTCAGGAATATAGACCTGTCTTTATAAGTTTGGCAAATAACAGGAATCATATCAGGATTTGGGGGCCTAATTTTAATGCTAATAAAGATGTCTTCTCAACACTTAACTTTTATTTTCCTGTTCTTCCTTTGTCGTCCCTTAAAAAGACACAAAAGCAACAAAGGCAATGGAATCAACCGATTCCAAAGTAAGCCAGTTAGGCACAAGAATGCAACTTCCCAACAGGTGTCTACCACTCCAATCTCAGAGTTTCCTTCTCTCAGTTGAAACTCTTCAGACCCCCTCTATTGTTAACACCTGTGAAATTGTTCAATAAAACAATCCCACAAGCCCTGTTTTGTATCTCCAATGTGTAGTCTGTAACATTTCCTGTCAATGATGCAGAACATAATTCATTTAGAGGGGCATGTGAAGTGTTCATGAATGACAAATTAAGATTTAGTTCAAACATCCCTGACGGGGTCTTGGTGCATTTACCGGGTTTATAGATCTGTTTCATGGGAATGCACCTTATAAAGTTGCTTATGTGGGTTGTTTATTCAACAAATAAAGTTATCCATTATGCTGTTGTCACTGTTTTAGACAAGAATGAGAGGAGGAAAATAATTGTTGTAAATTCCTCTTTCAGATTTTTACAAGTAATAGTGATGGTGGCAGGGGGTGGGAATGGAATGGTGTATTTACCATCAGATTCCACAGGCTAAAATTAAATGGTCAATAGTTATGGAGAAGCAACTTTCTTTCAGGCAGCAATTTTAAGTCAGCAACAACAAAGCTTAAAGACAAAGACCTCAAATAGGTTTGGTTATCTCAGAAAAAATTTTTCAACTTGGACTCCCAGATTTGCTCTCATATGCCTGAAAAATATCCTTTGTATTTTCCTACTCAAAGGATTTTTAAAATAATTAATTTTTTTATTAAAGCTTTTTATTTTCAAAATATATACATCGATAATTTTCAACATTCATCCTTGCAAAACCTTGTGTTTTCTCCCTCCTTCCCCCTATTCCCTCCCCTGAATGGCAAATAATCCAATATATGTTTTTTAAAAATGCAATTCTTCTATATTCATTTCCACAATTATCATGCTGCACAAGAAAAATCAGATCAAAAAGGGGGAAAAAGAGAAAAAACAAAATGCATGAAAATAACAATAAAAAAGTGAAAACACTATGTTATGATCCATCGATTTCCACAGTCTTTATGGATGTAGATGGCTTTCTTCATCACAAGACCCTTGGAGCTGGACTGAATCACCTCACTGTTGAAAAGAGGCATATCCATCAGAACTGATGATCATATAGTTTTGTTATTGTCATGTATAATGATCTCCTGGTTCTGCTCATTATTTCACTTTGCATCAGTTCATGCAAGTCTCCCCGGGCCTTTCTGACAACATCCTGATGATGGGTTCTTATAGAACAATAATTTTCCATAACATTCATATACCGTAACTTATTAAGCCATTCTCCAGCTCATGGGCATCCACTGAGTTTCCAGTTTCTTGCCACTACAAAAAGAGCTGCTACAAACATAAAATAATTTCTTATTATTTTGTTTGGACCCCCATAATGTCATTGCCATGAAAATGGTGTAATGGGTTTAAAGTAAGGAGGATCTGGCTTTAAATCCTGTCTTGAATACTGACTAACTAGATGATCTTGAGCAAATCTCTTTAACTTGTGTGTTCTTGGTTAAATACTCCCTAAGACTTTCTTTCTAATGTGGTAGATAAGGAGTTCGATGGGCATCAGGAAGATCTGGCTTTAAATCTCATCCCTGATAATCCAAGGAAGGTGACCCTGGGCATGTCACTTAACCTATGTGAGTATCAGCTTTCTCACCCGTAAAATGAAGTCATTGGACTAAATGATGCAAAGTCCTCTCTAGCTATAAATCTGTACTCTGATGATCACACTAAAATCAAACTGATTCCATGTGATTGGTAAAAGGAGTTCTCACATTACTAGCTTGGTGATCTTTAGTAAATCATTGAACTTCCCTGAGAGTCAAGTTTTCTTATCTGCAAAATGAAAGGGTTGGACACTGAGAGCTCTTCCAGCTCTATGATTCATCTCCATGGTACAATGGCCTTTCATATACAGGGAGAACCAAAAATCTTAGTATAGTTCAAAATTATTCATAACTTTAAGTTCTTAATAGCATAATTAGTGTAGAACTGCACTAAGACTTTTGGGACAACCCATATTTGCCAATCACCATTGCTGTTATCCTCTTCTTTCCCCAAATTCTAAAGTATTACTGTTAGAGGTTGTAGGGACAGCCATCAGCATGGACTTACTGAACTACTGGGAACCATGGACTATAAATAAAAATTTACATTTTCAAAAAATAATCACTTTCCCATGGTGAATGAAAAATTGTGTGGAATGAGAAAAAAAATATTTTTCCAGGCAAAGCAGAGTAAGCATATGAGCTCATTTAAAAAAAAAATCACTATTGAAATCCTGTCACGGTTTCCCATATTCAATTTGGTCATTTCTTCCCATGAGATAAAACCAACTCATCTAGTTTAGAGTTACCTCAATGAAAAGAAATTGGCTCCCCCATCCCTTCACTCAGGAACTATTCATAGATGTCTATTTTCAAACATGTTATTTATATTCTGACTAAAAGTAGGTTTCAGAAATATTTAGAGGTAAGCAGCCTCAACAGAGTACCTTGTTCATTCTGATGTGAAAACTGGAACACATTTCACTTTCCTGATGTATAATTTGGGAAGTGCCCCAGAATGAGCAGATTGTGATGGCATGGAGTGACAAGACGTGAAAGGAATGGTTAGAGGCCAGATGTAATACCTAGGTCCTCCAAGGACAACGTGAGGCTCATGGAATTGATATTGGTACATGGTGGAAGCTTAGGAAGCAATGTTCAGATGGCTAAAAGATGACCAGATAGCCTAAATGTGATTCACATACTAGTGATAATGTTCAAAGTGAACTTTAATCCCCAGGTACAGAAACTGGAAAATGAGAAAACAATTATAATTCAGAAATTGAGTCTCAAAATGACAAAAAAGTGCTCCTTCCTTCTCCTTATTTTTAAGTAACAATTTTAATTTTGTGGTATTATAGAAATGGTAAAGGGAAAAATGTTCAGAAGATTTATACCATCTTGCTTATAAATTTAACTGTATTCCTCTAGACCTGTGGCTCGCAGAACATTTCAAAGTCAATCCTATCATTTAGTGGGTGAGCAAAGCCAATGAGTTTGTTTGTTGTTGTTCATCCTGTAGAAAGAGCCATGTTGACAGATAAGATCAAATTCCTTGTATTTGGGATCAAAATACCTGAGTTTGAATCTTGACTTTATCATTTATGTGACTTGGACATTTTATTTTTCTTTGCTAGAGCTTAGTTTCCTCATCTATAAAACGAGGGGGTCTATAGTTGCAGAATGAAGTAGGTATTATCTGATATGACCAGTTTTGCTTCATTGTGTTTCTTTTTACAAAAGGAGACTGTATGTGGATGATTTTGGATGAAATAGCAATCTCTAAAAAGAAAAATAGCGTTGACAGATCATTGAAAAAGTATTAAAAATCCTTATAGCAAAAAAGAAAACATAGGTTAAAAATAAGAATAACATAATGGGGTTGAACCACATGAACACAAATTTCCTCAAAGTTCTAAATCTTGGAAGCTATTACTTGTGAATTAAACTTGGGAATATTAACTTCTAATCCTTTCTTCCATATTTCTTCTGAGCAAAATGGTTAGCAAAAGATAATTCCAAAGTTAATGTAACCCTCAGCATATTTATGTTGGTACATTGTGTTAAGAGCTATTGTTATCAAAGTTAATCATCACAGAAGTAAAGCCTAATAAATGGTTCAGGTGAATTGGAAAATTTGATCTTATTTGGATTTAAATTCATAAAATTATACAGTATGCAAGATAGCACCTCACCAGGGCAGTTTAATACTAACCCCATTCATAATAGTCTCACAGGGTATTGTTAAACAGTAGCTCTCTGAATTGTCTGCATTAGAAGTTGTATTGCACCTGTGTTTTTGCAGTCAAAATCTAACATAAAAGGAAAGAAGACACACAATAGGGAAAATAAAATTAAGCCCGACCATTCCCCCAAATTTAGAGAAAGTGAAAATGATACCCATGGATTTGGCTGAGTGGATGAACAAATCCAGCACAATGCCATCCGTCACTGTTTGTCCAATGAATAGAAATGGATCAACACACCAGGAGCATCCCTGTTGAATGCTCCCCAGTGGATTTACGGAACTAATGATATAAGAGATTCCTCTATCTACCTGCAACTGTCAACCTTTGTCTTTTTAAAAAGAGAAGGGCAGTTTGTCATTAATTTTGCACTGGGCCAAAGCATGAGGAAAGCAATGCTGATAAATCATTGCTTTCCATGGGGATGAGAAAGTGGCAAAGAAGAGTAGTTGAAATACAATTTCAAGTAGCTCTCACATCATGGGACCTCCTGGCTGTTGACAAAGAGTTGTTGGAGGCCAGTTGACTAAATATTGTTCTCCTGCTAAACATCTTAGTTCCAGAGGTGATTCTTGACGAATTTTGGAGACCATAGTTTATGTGCGAGTCAGACAGATTGCATTTGTAACATTTAATGCGTACAATAACAATAATAAAACACACTGGCGTGTGGTTTCTATGTAAACACTTTCTTCTGAAGATAGAACCAGTGAAATGTTTTAGGAACTTTGACATTTATAGCTGTATTTATAATCTTTTTTGGATCATTTCCTCATGGAGTCACATGTTTGTATATTTTAAATTCTCTGGAGAAATAAAAATGTTTAAACATAAAATAATGATGTGATATGCATTTTATGAGTCCTTGCTTGCCGAATGTGCATGCGCAGCCAGTTGTACAGTGAGTTCTGAGTGAGGATTTTATGTAAATTTCTAAGTTTCCAGATAAAAACTACATTGCCTAGGTGATTAGGAAGAAGAAAAAAAAGAAAAGGTGTATATTCCATGATAAAGAGAAATGATTTTGTATTTGAACCCAGAATATCCTGGGTGGCAACCAGGCATTTGCCCCACTGATAATGTGTGTTTTGGGTACCTTAGGGAAGAGAGAAGCTGCTAAAAACTTTGTGTCTGCCTAACGGCTCATCCTGATGGTAATATACCTGTACCCATCTGTTTCTTTCAGTGTTATGAAACCCCCAGGTCTGTAAAAGTGTACATATGTCTCACATATATGTTATGGCTAAAATCCAAAGATGGCTAATATTAAAGTTATCCAATCAATCTTGACATTAATCAAACTAATCTGCCAAGGACCATACACAACACAAAGAACATATCAACTTTCAGCTTTAATTGGATGATGTCAGCATTAGACAATCTAGGAACTATTGTTTGGAACAATTTGCTGGATTGTTTGTGAGGGAAGGGAGAAAGGAAGGGTTATGCAAACCATCCTAATATTTACCTCAATTCCCCCCTTCAATTTGCCTATCTAAAAAGTGTCATTAATAGTCAGAGTCAAAATCACAAATTTCAGAATTTTTCTGGGACCTTCTAACCCAAACATACTTAAATGAGGATCCCTGTTAAAATATTCCAAAAAACTGATCATTTAGCTTTTGGATGAAAACCTCCAATAAGGAAATCTTCTGTCTTCTCAGGCAACCATTTCACTTTGGGTTAGCTATTATGATTATTACAATTTTTTTCAAACCTAAATGCATTTCATTTCTTTGAAGCTGTTAACTAGAATTATAGAACATAATATATTATCTCTGAGTGGAAAGTCCAGAAGTGTATCTAAAGGCAAGATTATCAAAATATGATAGACAGGAAAGTCCATAAATATATCTAAAGGCAAGATTATCAATGTATGATAGACAGGAAAGGAAAAAGTCTACATATGGGAATTACCATAGCATAGGTTTTTGGTTTTTGGTTTTTCTACCATAGCATAGTTTTTTGGGTTTTATTTTTTTGTTTTTCCTACTGAGGCAATTGGGATAAGTGACTTGCCCAGGATCACACATAGGAAATATTAAGTGTCTGAAATCAGATTTGAACTCAGGTCCTCCTGCTTTCAGGGCTGGTATTCTATCCATTGTTCCACATAGCTGCCCCCATAGCATAATTTTTAACCTGAAAGTCTACTTTAATTTGGAAGTACAGAAGAAAAGACACTTTTCTTAAGAAGCAGTATGAGAGATAAAGCCATTTAATCAGCAACCTCTGGAGAGTATAAGTGAAAGCATCAGGGCAAAGTCTAGTAGAAAAAGTTGAAACAAAAAAAAAAAAGCAATGACCTTTTCTACCATCACGGTTTCTGAAGCCCAAGTTGTGCTCTTGAATGAAATTAGATAAAAGCAGGACTTGTTCCCCAAAGCTTGCTGGGAATCTTGAAGGCTACAGTCTTGAAATCCCCCAGAGAAATATTGCAGGAGTCTTTCCTTATTTTGAGCCTATGTTAAACAAGGTTAGGTTCATTTTTAATACCCATGTTCTATTATTTTGGGGTGACCATAAAATATGATATGTTCACATTGAATGTCACTAAGATTCATTGGAGAAGTTTGTGATCCATATGTATAGGGTACAGCACATATCAAGAAAGAACACCAAATATATAGATAATCAGGTGATTACTTGGTGAGAACAGAGGACAGTCAGTGGGTGATCTTTATGTACCACTGATATATATCCTTGTGCTATCAAGAGAAAGTGAGGGTAGATCGAGAAGATTCCCTATAGTGAATGTATGAGAAGACATGGGTAAGAGTCACAGCAGGGATAAATGGGTTGAAATCTGCCTCACTGGATGGAATATCCTCTGGTATTTTGCCATTTAGATTACAAATCCATTTCAGTAAAGAGACCATATGTTTTTATGACTAAGGCTGCAAGATGATGCAATGGATGGAGTGCTGAGCTTGGAGTCAGAAGGACATGCAATCAAATTCAATCAAACATTTACTAGCTATGTGACTATGGGCAAATGATTATGGGCAATCCTCATCTGTAAAATGGGGATATTGATAACATTTACCCACAGAGGTTATTGTGAAGATCCACTGAGAGAACAATTGTAAAATGCTTCCCCTAGTACCTGGCAAATAGTAAGCGCTGTATACATTTTAATTATTAAGTTTGAAGCATCTTATAGAGCCAAGGCTGGCTTTGTAGCCTTGATGGATGCCAAAGGAATGAAATTTCCTAGAGCAGAGTAGTTGTTCCCCTAAATATCCCAAAACTAAGGAGGGCAGGATACAGTATCCTCCAAAAAAGGCAGCACATAAAGCCAACTTGATGAATCAGCTCAAAATTCTATTGTCCCATGAATACATCACAGGGTCAGAAGATGGTCTCTATAGGAAATATTATATATATAATTTGTATTTATATTTTATTTATTTACATTTTCTTTGACTAGATGCATTGATCCAAACAGATACCGGGAGATATTAAGTATTACATGGGCATATTTGCCACCTCTCCATGTACCAAAGAGACCTCTTCCTTTATATAATCATCAAACCAGAGACAAAAAGGACTAGATGAAGAACTCTCTTCCTGAAATGTGATAAATGCTCAATAGTTGTGAACTGAACCCAATAAAATTTATTTATTTGGAAATCAAAGTCATAGTATTTGAGAATACTTCAAGGCATCCTTCATATGGAACCCAAAGGATTTTTCATGGGGGTAGTGCCTATAGTTGAGGGGATCACTAAAGTCTTCAGTGGGAGATAGTGCTTAAGCAGAAGCTTGAATACAGATAGAGCCTCCAAATGGTGAGGAGGGAGGACATTCCACACTGTGAAAAGACATCTAAAGAGGTTCCTTGTATCTTTAATGTGTTTCTTTGCTTACTTGCCATCAAAAGCGGATAATGTAGAGCTCTCCCACTGACACGGAGACGACATTCATCACCGTCAATGCCCTAGAGAGTCTTACTTACAAATTGGGATGATGCTGTATAAATCTTTGTCAGGGGCTGTAACTCCATAGTTACTCCAGTACACTTATATTTCAGTCACACATGACTATAAAAATCCAGATAGGTAGCACACCATCTTGATGATTTTATTCTTTTCATACAGAAAGACCCTGATCCAGTAGAATATTTTCCTCCATTTGAGGGACTTTCATCTTGTTATAGAACAAAAGACAATGAAAAGAAACAATGATCTGTGATGTTATCATTTTAGTGGGTTACATTTTCGTAGCAATATTTCCCCACAGATCTGAGAGAACGCTTTATGGCAAACTCTTCTCCTTGGGTATTAATAAAAGCTGATCAAAAATGAAAACATTATGATTCCCCCCACATAAGTTGGATATTTTGCAAAAAATAATTCCTTTATGCCAAAGGAACACTTGCTTTTCCAGCTGATCATTAGTCCACAAACATCTTCCCTTCTATTTTCTATAATTTGGTAATTTTCTGGGTGACCACATCTGCCATAATAAAAAGAATTTTCAAGTTTGGGAAAACTGCCTATCATGTGTAGAAAATTATGTTTTCTATCCGCAAAGCAACATGGGAAAAAGGTCTTAGAAATACATTCTGGCAGCCTTAGTTTCCTATCTATAGAACAGGGATAATCATTAATATTTGCTCAACAAAGTGGTGGTGAGTCAGCCGGAAAACATTAATTAGCCACCTACTAGGTGCCAGGTACCACAATGCTGAAGATTCCTAGAGAGGTTTGTTCTCAAGCAACTTACAGAGTCGTGCTTGGAAGTGCCCGACACATAACAGACACTTAATAAATGTTTGTTGATTCATGAGGATCAAATGTGATTTTATATATAGATATAGATACACATATATGTATATTTACTGTATTATAACTATTATTATTATCACTAATTTGGTTTCTTGATAACCAGGACACTAGTTATCAATAAACTGTAGTCTTAAATTGAAAGTGCTTATTATCTTGAGATTTTAATTTTATTCTCTGTTCTTCCTCAAGTACTGTGGGGCCCTTCCCTCCTTATAGCAACCTGAATACTTGGGATCATTGATCACACAATGAATATTTAAGACATGTGATGTTAATTCCATTTGACAGAGAAAGGCATGAGTCTATGATAAAGGTTTTTAGTATACTCACTGGTATTGGTACTGGACAAGCCTGCCTATTTCTATGAGGAAAGAATTTCTAGATCTCTGACCCAATACGCTTCTTTGCTTTAACCCTCCTCCATCATATTTGGATAAAGGGAAGGATACCTAAAATTAGGAAAGACACTCAGACATGAAAGAGAGAGAGAGAGAGAGAGAGAGAGAGAGAGAGAGAGAGAGAGATCAAAGACTATAGAAACAAGAAGCATATTAGTAATCATTTGCTTCATCCCCCTCATTTTATTGATATGAAGAATTTGAAACCCAGAAAGGGTAGAGAGGCTAGGGTCATTCCTGGATGGCCATAAAAAATAAACAAAATTACCTAGAAATGTAAAATACACATCTTGAACTATGAATTATAAAAGGCTAAGATACTATTTATGTCCATTTATATTTCCTGAGCCATTGGTTTGCCATCTTATAGGCTCTCTCCACAAAATGTTACTCTGTTCATCAGAATATGGAAATGAGTCTAGGTTCTTGAAGGTTTTATGAATGCAAGGGACATTTTTGACATGTTCTACCATGTTGGAAAGGCTTTGGGTATGTTCTCAACAACAGATTGTTTTTCATATATCAGCTCTGCTAAGTACAGAAAAGTTCATCACCTGTAGATTAGCCATGTGATAAAGTGCGATTTGGTCATGACAGCCCATAAAACATATCTCTGTGGGTTTTAAAAAATCTTATTATGAATTCAGACATTTTAACAGTTCTTTAATGCAATCAGTTTTACTAAAACTCTACCCTCTCAATTTTGTCGAATTCTAATAAAAATATATTTTAAAAATTAAAGACATCCGCATCAGAAAATATATTGCCATTAAGTTGTTTTTTTCTCCCAAGTTTTTGGCAACTATACTACAAAGTGACCATTAGATGTAGCTTTGTTCCCTTAGTAAGCATACCAAAAGTTGCCTAAATCTGTCAATCTCTCCGAAAGTCACAATGAACCACATAGACAGACAAGAGGAAATGCCAGGCAGTCGTGTTGACATTGATTTCTTGATCTTTCCATCAGGACCAGGCAGATACAGTAATCCTACATGCTGGCTTTTCTACACAGAGAGACTGATTTGGTTAATCCAACAAAAAAAGAGGAAAAACAATTAAATTTTATCCAGTGATCATTCTGTCTATGCCTTATATATTCTCGGTGCCAAATAACCTGCTTGCCTAGATTTTTTACTTTTCATCTGGCTCTTTTTGGCATCCTTGAGACTATCTTGGTGCGAATCCATAATTCTGCTGTATGTTTTAATACACGTAGGCATAAAAATCCTGAATTTTGTTTAACAAAACTATAAACAATGGCCGAATATTATTTTTTGTTCATTCATTTACTCGTTCTTCAGATAAGGATACTTTTTTGTGTGTGTGTGATTATAAGTAACATATTTTTTTTAAGTTAGGTAAGTTCTGTTTGGCTTCCCAATGACAGCTCATGGGAAGAATCATAACCAGGTCAGGAGACTTGGACTACTCCAAAAAATTAAAGTGTGCACTTCTCCTCCTTAGCAAGCAGAGTCGAGCCTAGAGTCTTTTTAGCGATAATAATGCATTAAAATAGGGAGCTAGCAGACTTCACATTTTCCCCTATTCTGTCTGCAATCCCTTCCTGTCCTGGAGTCTCCATAAGGGGTCCTATGTCTTGAGGTCCCAGGTCTCTCCCTACAATTGAATTTGTCTTTACATGTTGGTTTGTGGGAACCTTGGCATGCTTCTTGACCTAGAAACATTTTGGGGTGTTTGACCTGGATGCCAGAATGCCTAGTCCCACCTTTAGTGTGTTCAGGGATCTTCAGTTACAAAGTTTGCAACTAAAGGAATCCCCAGCACACATATCTACAAGCAGTAACTGTCCGGGTCCCAGGTTAATGCCTATAACCTACACTCGGACTCATTGTCCATTGTACAATATGACTTTCCATACTGATGACTTTCAGCATACAATACTGCCTTGCCAATGGTCACTGGAGGAAGCTTGGTGTTCTGAATGGTTCCTTACAAAGCAAGAATGAATTCAAATAGAGCATAATTAAGTTCAACCAGCCATGATTCCATTCCCTTTAGATTCCATTATCCTTACACCATAAGTCACAAACTCCTATAATGTCTATCTAAAAAGAGAACAATGGGGGAAAACTTAACAGAAGAAAGATGACAAAATATGGCTCCTTCTAACCTGCCTAACAACAAGTATCCCAATTCTGCACAGCGGGCCCATTACCCAACTCTAGGTGAGCGATTATTCTTGCATGGTTTGCAAGTCAGTGCTGCTGGTACTTTGCTATTTGACATTGCCCAACGTGTTGTTCCATTATAAAGGGTTAATGGGGGGATGAGAAGAGGGAGGAGAGAGAGAGAGAGAGAGAGAGAGAGAGAGAGAGAGAGAGAGAGAGAGAAGAAGAAGAAGAAGAAGGAGGAGGAGGAGGAGGGAGGAGGAGGAGGAGGAGGAGGAGGAGGAGGAGGAGGAGGAGGAAAGAGAAGAGGGAGAGGAAAGAGAAGGGAGAGAAGGAGAGATAGACAGAGAGGCAGAGAGAGAAAGAGGAGAGAGAACAGAGAGAAAGAGAAAAAGGAATAGAAGAGAGAAGGAAGAGAGACAGAGAGAGAGGGGAAAACAGAGAGGGGGAATAGAGGAAGGGAATAAGAGGAAAAGAGGAGGGATAGGAAAGAAAAGGAAGGAGAGAGAGAGAGAGAGAGAGAGAGAGAGAGAGAGAGAGAGAGAGAGAGAGAGAGAGAGAGAATGGTAATAACAGTCCGATGCTAGCCGATCCTCCTCCTTTCCTATCATAAGCCCATGGTCACTTCTGGTAGGGAGGTGTCTCCCCAGCAGTTAATTGCTGTTCCCGCGTGTGGGAGCTGTGCCCCAGAGGCGAGCGGGAGCACGGGAGGGAGGAAGCGCGGGCGAGCCCTGGGCCCGGGGTGCCGGCGTGCTCCGGCCGCCGCCCGGGTCCCGCGCCCCTGGGCCGCGCTCCTCCGGCCCAGGCCGGGCGCCGCTCTCCTTCTCCCGCCATTGCAGCGAGTGGCGGCGCCACAAATCTTCGGAATGCCAATCTCGTCTTTCCACATCATTGACAGCTCCAGAGATGCATCTGAAATTCCGAGTAGCCTCATAGCCGATGGCAAGAGAAATCCATGCTGCTCAAATTTTATTTTAGAATTCAAGCTGGTTTCCCTCAGTTTAGGATGCTCCGTTTTTTAATCTTTTGCTGCCTACTGCACTGTATCAAAATAACCAGCCAATATTGTTAAACTGTCAGGGGTCTCAGCTGCCTCTGAATTTTATCAGTACAAATAAATACCGGAACATATCACACACACACACACACACACACACACACCAAGAAGAGAGGATTGCACATTAATAGAATTAAGGAGGGGAGGGGGGAAGAGAGAGAAACATGTGTAAACTTTGCCTTAACTGCCTTCCTGTCCTTTTGCCTAAAGAAAAAGGCTGAATAGAATATCCAGGCTGATTTAATGCTTAGACCGGTAGGAATGCCAGGCTGGATCCCAAATTTGTATAATGTTCAAAGGGAGAGAGATTTTAAAATCCCAGAAAAAGAGATATTTCCAAATTAATGGCATTGCCCGAATGCCTTGGCTCCCTGCACCCTACCAGGAAGGTTTATTATTTTCTGGTAAAATGTTGCTTAAATGGGGAGTGGTAGTCAGTGATGCGTCAGAGCTGCTCTTGGAAGACATTAAAAAGCTGAATGCACAACAAAGAACAGATGTTCCAGCATGCCTTATTTATGCACCCATCAGCAATCTTCCAATGACCACAGAACACAGGCTCTCCACCCCCCCCCCTTCTCAATATTATTTTCTGATAAACTCACGCTCTTCTCCCCCCACCATCAAACCACCACCACCCATCCCAAAGTGGAGCACTGGGTGATTGTGTACATGTGTGGACAAGAGTGTGTGGGCGTGTGTGTGTGTGTGTGTGTGTGTGTGTGTGTGTGTGCCTGAAAGTCTGCCTCTCTCAAAAGCAGAATTCTATTGAACTGTGGAACAGGTGTGGATTTTGCAATTAGATCACATTTCAGAGAGAGAGACACTGAGGGTAATAATGGCGGTGAATTCTTCACAGTCAAAGGCAGCACCATAGCGACCAGCCACAATGAAGAATAATAGGTATTAGTATTAGGGTGATTATTTTTAGTTTATGGAATCATTTGATTGAACACTGCCATAAGGCACTGTTACCGTGTGCCCAGGGCTTGCCAGCTGTAAAGCAAACTTGTTTTACTGGCACTTATCGGAAATTCTCATCTCACCCACCCTCTCCGCACACAATTGGAATGAAAGGACCGATTAGGAAGTGAGATATAATGCAGATTAAATGTTATGATGGACCCAGGTCCTGATGAGTTATTAAAATACACTTGCTTTGGCTGTTTTTAAAGGTGTAATGTGCCCCCTTTTAACCATTAGTTCTCCTTTTAACCACAAGCCCTGGCTCTCGAGGCTTGAAAAAGGAAAAAAGGCAAGTGTGTGTTTGTGTGTGTGTGTGTGTGTGTGTGTGTGTGTGTGTGTGCAGAAAGTCCAGAAGGGAACAAGGATGAGGCTCTCCTCGATAACAATAATAGTGACAAGAAAAAAGCTTCATTGTTATAGCCTACGACTAACCTAGGCTCTTCCTGGGGAGTCTCAGAGAAGACACAGTGTAAAATTACATTAACTCCCCAACATTAACCTAACAATATGAGTTCATTTCAATTCGGTTCTAGTGCAGCCCCTGTTATGTACACAGCACTGTGCTTGGCACTGGAGTTCCAAGGACAAATGTGAAATCAAGAGCTTTCCTCTGCCTCAAAGTGGCTAACAGTGGTTGGGGAAGAGAGAGACAGAGAGAGGAGGATGGGGGGAAAGACATGTAGCATGTATACAGGCAGCTATAACCGACAATTTTTTCACCAGGATAAATAGTATACAATAAACAGAGTAGGAAGCATAGGATTAAAGCAACCTGTAGAGAAAAATTGAGCTGAAGGAGGAAATACAGAACACTTTACTTTGGGGGTGGGGGGCTAAGAAAAAAATAGAGATGCCCTATGGGAATGATCTTGGGACTGATTCTGTTGCTTGGGCTTGGTGAAAAGGCATTCCATTTGGTTGCTGCCTAGTTTAACTATTGCTAACTATCTTAATCTTAAATTCAATTGTTTCTGTGCTATTGAAAGCATGAGAGAGTTGTCAACACCTTAGGACAAAGCTCTGATCACCCCATCCTAGTTATAGCTTGGTATATAAATGAGCAAGTCTAAGACAATCTGAGGAGGGAAAAAAGATTGACAACTGGAAGGATCCAGAAAATCTTTGTGGAAGATGAAGTCTGATTAAAAACAAGCTATATCAGCATACTGGAGAAAAATAATCAATCTTTCTTTTGCACATACTCATTTGCCACTTGTTTTCCAGTTAACTACCCAGAAAGCTATGGCATGAAATGGGGGGGATATTTAGAGTCCCTAGTGTGAAAAAACACACTTTCAAGGAGGTAAACCATAGATGGAAAGGTTCAGAAATAGATTTCTGGAGGCATCTCAAAATGGTGGTTCTGGCAAGCTGGTGCTATCTCAAGAGAAAAGGAGGCAGAAAACAAAGGAGAGGGTCCTCCCAGAAGTGAGGGATAGACCACATGACAGCATCCTTGCTGAAGACACTTCATGATGCTAGGGGTGAAAAGTAAAGGGTGAAACATCACTCAGAGATGCGCCCTTGCCCAGGATCAGGGTGGGTCTCCCCATTTTACCCAAAGCACTGTTTTAGAAACATCAGATCACTGAGTGTCAGGGGGATCCAAGCAAAGGGATTTCTGGCCATGAATCAAGCCAAATCAAGTCAGCAAACATTTCCTAAGTCCTTCCTATGTGCCCGACACTGTGGTAAGCACCGAATATTCTGGATCCTGATTTCAATCATACCATTTAGATGAAATGCCCTATGAGAGGAAATGCTCAACCCATGTGCACTGGTTAATCTCTTGACAAAAATTCATTTTTTAACACGGAGATATACCAGAAATACTGAAGATCTAAAGTCCACTTTAGACTTCAAGAATTTCCTGAAATAATTTATTAAATTCAGATGCTTAGGTTGTTGGGGTAGAAGTTGGGAGAGAAGCCAAGGAAATGATGACAGAGAAGGTACTAAAGTCAAATAGCTAGAAAACGTGAATGGATGATGGGGAGAATCATTCTTGGATCTCATTCAGGGCCCACCACTCTCTCTGGAGCAGGAAACCTGCAGTGTTGCCGGATTCTCAGAAAACACATGACTATATCATTACAAACTAGTTTTTTGAAAAGAGATTAGTGGGTGTATTTGGACATAGGTGATGGCAGAAGTCTAAATCTCCTCTGATGCATTTTGTTAAAAATAACATATTTGTTTGCATCAAAGGGAGGATTCTGGGCAGAACACTCAATTTCCTTAAACCCATAGTCATGTGATTAAGTTCAATTTAAAGGAAAAAAAAAAGGTAGGATGAATAACCTGCTATATTCAGGTCAATATTGTTGATATTGGATGTACAAAGAGAAAAAGTGGACTGTTTAGCCTCTTATCTGTCAGTGCAATGACTAGAAAGAGCTCTAGATTTAGTCAGAGAATCTGGGTTTGAATTCTGTCACTGATGCTTATTCCTTCTGTGACCTCAGTGAAATCTTTTAACTCCCTAGAGATTGTTTTGCCATCAGTGAAATGAGGAGGTTGGACTAGGCCCTCCTAGTTCTCAGTCAATGACCCTGGCTGAGATTGTTGATATGTCCCAGGTGACATCAGTCCCCAGTCCCAGCAACAACTTTCTGAGATGCCTCTAGAATTGGGTCCAACTCTTGGAGATGTGACTTTGTCCTCAAACCTTTTCCCTTACCAATACTTGCTGGGCGGTTAAGTGAAAAACAATTGGGAAACAAATAACTAATTAGAGGCAAATGTCTAAAAGCAAGGTCACTGTATTGCCCTGAGATATATTAGTTCTGTTCCTATTTTAGCTACTTTGCATCCTTTCAGGGCAGAACATGGAGGCCATTGACTTTGCTTAGCCATAATCACATCCCATAACTACAGATCAAAAAATGAAAGCTGTATGGCTGATGGAATAGGTGCCCTATATCTCCTAAAGGACTATAATCTCTTTGAGAGCACAAGCTATGTTATATTTATATTCATATTACAAGCATATAACACAATGTTCTCTATCCTACAGCTTTAAAATGTAGAATGAATGTAAGATTTTCAGTGAAAAAAGAATTCAGTGAATGCCATCACATACTTGGTATCATCAAGACCTAATAATAGAAGATCCGAGCATGGATCTCTTATTGACTGTTGTTGTTATTTGGTCATTTTTCAGTCATGTCCAACTCTTCGTGACTTGGGGTTTTCTTGGCAAATAGATAGGAGAGATTTGCCATTTCATCTTCCAAAATAGCAAATTCTTTTACCAGTGATCACACTTTGTAGCCCCTACCTACTCAGGGAAATAAATACTTGAAAAACGTTAATTGTATCCTTTCTTAGATGTTGACTATCTTTACTGAAATCTTGAAGGGAAAACCAAGAGTAGGTCAGTCAGTTAACAAGTATTTATTAAGAAATTATTATTATCATTATCATTATGATTATCATCAGGCACTGTGATAAAAGCAAGATACCAGTAGAAGGTCTAGATTCTCTTAATGAACATTGTATTTTCTTTCTAGTCTCCTTGCTTTAAAAATGATATTCATATTAAATTTTTTAATATTACACAAATTCAGTTCCTTTGGCTTTGATAATAGTCTTTCTTCAGTTCAATTCAGTTCTTATTGAATCAATTAAACACCTTTGCTTAAAACACTCTGCCAGACAGGGAATACAAAGTCCCTGCCCTCGAGGAGCTTATATTCTACTCAGTGGGATTCTAGTGAAAAAAAGCGTTCAAAATTCTTAATAAGGAGAAAGTCCTTTTTCAGAAGCCCTTCTGTCCTAACTTTATGTCTTTTCTACTGTAACATCTCACTTCTGTATTTGTATCTTTGGTTCCTAGCACAGTTGCAAGAACAGAAGAGGCATTTGGTAAATATTTGTTGGCTGATAGTTTACTTAGGTCAACTCACCTTTCAAAAAGGTGAAAGGCATTTTTTTTGCTAAAGAAAAAATATATATACATTATACATTTTAGTTGAAGTCAAAGTGGTACTTTGGAAAGTAAATAGAGAGATAGAAAGCAACTTCTAACTGAGTTGAAATGGGGAAATCTGGAAAGATGAACTTGATTGTTTGTTCTTTGTTCCTGAAGCTGGGGTGAAGATTTAACCTCAGGACTAGCTTTGTTATATGGAAGCTTGGCCCCATCCACACCTGAAACCATCAATAATATGTAATTAAAAGCTGACCCAGGATCCTTGGGTTTTGTGGGTCATTTCATCCATAAACAGTCAAATGAAATCAAGAAAATATGTGGCAAAAGCTGGTGGGTCAAAGGTTATGTAAATAAATGCAAATTTTTAAGCAAATTTGCACACTGTTTAATAAATTATATCATTGTACTCTGTGGAAGAATGTTGACCATATGGGTCAATTTCAGTGATCATCATTACTCTAAGTTTTCTCTCCAATCAAAAACACCATCATAGTTGCTAAGAAACTATTTTTTTTCTCTTGAAACATATCCGGTAAAAGCAACGAGGGAAAAAATATTCCATATTAATGGTACAATAATGACATTGCAAAAATAAAATGGTGATGACATATATGTTATGGGAATAATATGTCCTCAGGCTAGCTGAAACAACTTACCTTCTTTAACTTATTAGTGTGCTCTATAAACATATTTGTAATGAGCAACTCAGTTCACCCAGAGACAAAGCAGGGGATACATCCTCACTAGTCCCCTGATGGAAGGAGGGAATGATAATTGCTGATTTCCTGGTTTCTCTCAAAAACTAGTAGAGGCAAGTCTGTGATAAATCAAGAATGTTTTCCTTTTATACCTTATACAGTTGTCTATTTTATGATGTTGAGGATTCTTTCAGATTTGAAAAGTAAAAAGTGAATTTTTAGTTCATGCTGTATGTGAAGACCGAGTTAGCGCCCTGGATACCTTAGAAACAGCTGGAGACAGGATAAGCAAAAGTCCTTGGTCTATTCTTGGTCTTTAGGGGTAGAAGTGAATTGGACGGATGCAGGATCTCCATGACCTCCTTTCGTCTTGTCTCCCGCCAAAGTGACTCTGGCTTGTCTTACTCCACCCCCTAATCCTTCGCACAATTCTCTGTATACACCAAAAGATTGAACCAGCACAGAATAGTGGGAAGGGTCATTTTTTAAGCATATGCTAATAGAGTATTGTCCAATCGGTAGTTAGCTTTAAGTGCTCGGTTGTCCGTCCTCAGTGCATCAACTCAGAGTTTCAGCCCTTTACAGCTGTGAATTATCCATTTGCTAAAGAGTTGGCAAATACAGGACTTTATGGATTCCTCCCTGTAAGATTTGGATGGGGCTGCCAAGATTCATTAATCTGAGAGGCAAAGGGAGTCGATAAGTCTCAATAAAAGTGATTTCAGATCCCAAGAGGAAAAGATTTCTATCAATGAACTCCGTCGTCATCATCTTCATCTTCATCATCAATGCTCACAGCACACGCATCTTGTGAAAACGTGTTCTTCACATAACTGCTGTGCCATCACCATGTCATTTGCAAAATCACCATGTTCTTCTCACAGAAATGTCACTGAAATGTCATTTTTACAATAGCTGCATTATGAATCTGCTATAACTTGAATTGCTTTACAATGAAAATGCAATTTCTTAGCAATTAAAATTATTCCACCCACCCCAGTCAAATAATAGAAAATCGCCTCCCTGCCCAACATTGCCTCTTGTACAATGGAATATTGCAAATGGAACAGAACATGCCTTTCAAATATAAGGCAAAGTTGATGCTGTAGCCCTGCCAATCAGCCCCACTTTCTTGGATGTTATCATTTGATTAATCAGCTCTGAACTGCTACAGAATACCTCTACAAAATACAGGGCACGCCCTACAGGAAATTTGAAAATCGGGTGGGTAGATTGAAAAGAAAATTATTTTGGGTATCCATCTAATCCTCCCACTAAATGGTAAGTTCCTTGAGGGCAGGAGAAAGAGTCTTGTTTTTCAGGGTTTTTGTTTTTGGTTTTTTTTTCACTTTTGTATCTCCAGCATGGAGATACATGGTAGTTGTTTGTTTGATAAATGTTCTTTGATTTGGAATAACAGGACTCTAGGTGAAGAGGTGGTTCTAAGCATCTGGGCCCATCATTCCTGGCATGCTGTGTTTGCTATGTTGATGGGATGTCTTCAATAGTGAGTATGTATAATAGAAAGAAGGTAATGTGGCATGGTGGACAAAGTGTAGTCAGGAAGACATGAGTTCATGCACTTACTATACTTACTAGCTTTGGTAACATGGGTAAGTCAATGAGTCCCAGATAATTCTCCAAGATCACAAATTATAGACAAGCTGTGATCTGTGTTAGTGAAGGAATCAAGAAATTACCAGTCATTGATGTGTGAGACAAATCCCATGGTGATTTATTTTTCTGTTATGGAAAGAAAATCATTCTACAAATGTCAACTGTTGTGATGGTCTTCCTTAATCCCTAACCGCCATAATTTCAATGGCATTCTGGCTTCTTCATGGCTACCTCCAACTAATATTAATATGAGAATGTATAGACTGTATATTTATGAAGCCACATCATTACATGTTACAGGTAGGCTACCTATGAGCTCAACTGATCCATGGAGGCAGCAGAGTCTTGGAGTGATTTGTAAAGCTTCAATCCAGCTGATATTGTCTTTCCTATACAAGCATATGAAGTGAAAGACTTGTTTCCTTGTAATATTTTCTTGGAAAAGTTATAGCATTGTAAATCATGGTACATTACGTTCTCAAAAAATAAATCAAAGTAATAAGTAACCGCGTAAGGAGAAAGGAAAGTGATAGATACTGCAGATTTCCACCAGTGATTTTGATGACTGAAGGTGTATCTTCCATTCATTTCCCATGGAACGACATGGAGAATAACTGTCCCTGATGAAGAACCTGGAAGGTCTATCAATTGTGAGAGTACCCACGCTGAGGAAATCACAGATGCCTTGAGGTTTCAAAGTTAAGGAGGCAAGTCTTATTTTTGGCTTGAGCAGTCTAGTTACCTCACTTTGCTAAGGGAAGATCTAACTGTGATCAGAACCATAAATAGCACCTTTTTTCTCGCCTAGGGCAACTTTCACAACATTTAAAAACAAGCTTAGTTGGTGGTAGAGACAGAGACCTTGGGACTCAGTGAGGCAGGGTCGGGGATGGGGGTGGAGAAGGACCTCATCTGGTACACCATCTGGTATCTTCCTATTTTAACTAATTATTCTCAATAACTAGGTGCTAAGCTCAGTAGCTTCTATGTGCCTAAAGGAGCTAGGAGTGCCCTCTAAATTTGGACACTGTGGGATGAAGCTCCAGCTGCCCCACCCAAGTTATGGCTCTGGTTTCAATAGCTCATGGATTCTCAGAAGTGAGTGTGAGGTGACCTTGATAATTTTTTAAACATCATGAAGGAAAATATACATTTGGAAATGAAACAAGGAAAGTACTTAGAAGAACTTTATTTTTTCAAAGTGATTATGATGTTTTGTGTTGCTGTTGTTTTGTTTGTTTTTTAGAATAACAGTAGATCTGCAAAAAGAATTTGACTACCAATCCAAGGGGGGGAAACCCCAAAATATTTTTGAATTAGAATGGAAATTAATTAATTAAAAGAAGTAAAAATAAATTATTTAAAATTTAAGCTTACCAAATGACATTTCAAATATTTTAGAGGTAGAAGAGGGAAAGTAGAATGAAGAAAGTAAATATATATATATATATGTATGTATGTATGTATATGTATATGTATATATATATATATATATGTATTTACTCAAAATCATTATTATGGATTTTTTTAAAAATTTCAATAGTGAGAACTAGAAAGGTTGAGAGACATAATGGGGAAGGTAAAAAACTAAGGGAATTATGTTGGCTCCTCCAAACATGAGAGGATGCAATACTCGGGGGGAGAGGACTCAAATTCAAATCATCTTTCTTTTTATTTTATTTAATGTATAAATTTGTTTGTACATGTATATCTTTGTTTCCTTGACACTGATGCATTGATCAAATTACCTACCAATATTAAAAAAAGGAATGTAAGAAGCTGGAAGTGGTTGTGCTTTGGGGATCCACCCACTAAAAACCTTAGCAGGTCCTGATTTTCCATAGGGTGAGTCAGAATGCATCCCAGATTTTCCGGAGAAGGACATATTAAAATCCCATCTTCATCTTCCAAGCACTTCTTGCAGTCTTCAGCAGAAATAAACACCCATGTGGGAAGGTCTAGGAGATACAAGATGTGGAGAACCCATTAAGGCTGAAAGCACAACCTTACTTAGTCTCTTTCAAGGACTCAAGAAGGGGAACTTCAACAGAGGAGATGTAAAAGATGATCCCTCCTCTCGGAAGAGGGATGAACACAACCAAGCCAAAAGACCAATCAAAAATATCCACAAATCACTTGAGCCCTGGACAGCACTTACTCTCCATTGCAGCCTTCACTAGGATGTGTTTCACCCAGCTGACACTTCATATTTAATTTCCACTGTCACAAACTGTGTGAATTACTGGGTCACCCACATCAACTCCAAAAATTGTCTCTATTCAGGAGCAGTTAGGTTTTATGATTTACACCCATTAATGGGAACCAGCAACTTTTCAAGAAGAAAAATGACGGCAAGCAAGGAGGAAATGTATCCTTTCACAGGCAATTTGTTTTTGAAGATGAAGTTCAAATTACTCATTCGGTAATTCACTCCATCTTGAAATGGGCTCAACAACAGAAGACCCCTTACTCTCGGAGTCAAGCCCAGAGACTGCCATTTAGTTCATGAGGTCATAGATCTAGAGCTGGAAGGAACATTAGAGACTACCGAGTCCAAGCCCTCATTTGACAGATGAGGAAACTGAGGCTCAAAGGGAGAACAAATGATTTAATCAAGGTCGTTCAGAGAGCAAATGGGAAACTGGTCCCTCACTTGACTTGGCACATATGGGTGGTAGACACTCATAATTGAAGTAAATCACTACAAGCAAGAATAAAAAAGGGAAAGGTTAGCTATGGATTAAACAAAGACTAAGTACAAAGAATCATGGTGGTGGCAGGCAATAAAACAAAACCCAAGACAAGAAACATTTGAAAGAACAATGGAAGGAGAATAGAAAATCACTTGATTTTACCTCTCTTTTTATTCCAATCCATGTCACATTCATCACAGTTAATAATAATAATAATAATAGCTCACAGTGATGTAGCTTTTTTACATTTATTATCTCATTTTAGCCTCCAACAATTTTGCGGGGTGAGTGCTGCTATTATCCCCACTTTACAGATGAGGAAACTGAATCTCAGAGAAGTTAAGTGCCATGGCCAGTGTCTTAAAGCTAACAAATATCAAAGGAGAGATTCAAATCCAGGTCCTTCTGCCTCCAAGGTCACATTAATGGAAACCATTGGCTTGTGGCATTTTCACAATGGGCCAGCAGTAGCAGATGTGTAATGACAGACACAAACCATTGTGTCCCAGCTAACCAGTTCTCCATTTCCCCCCCCCCCAATAAAAAGGCAGGTTGGAGAAAGCATCTCTGACCAAGGAAGCAAAAGAGAAAGGGAGCACTCAATTGGCAGTAAATTATTCACTCTTTTCCAAAATAAGCTCCATATTGGAGCCCCTGGCATAATTCACTTTCTTCCTCCAAAAGACTCTGAAGTCACTGAATCTCTGTCTTTCTACATGGTAACTGCAGAGGAAATTATTTTGGATGGAATTAAGTGGGCACAGGTGGTACTATAGCACGTACTAGCTTCCAGCATAACATCTGCTTTGGATTCTTTAATTCTTTTTATTTTTACAACAGTCTTTTTTTTCTTCTCTTTGTCTCTGTCTCTCTGTCTCTCTCTCTTTTCCTCTCTCTCCCTCCTCCTTCTCCCTCTCTTTCCCTCCCTCCTCTCTCTCTCTTTCTCTCCCTCCCTCCCACCTTCTCTCTCCCCTCTCTTTCTCTCTCTCCCTCTCTCTCTCTCCTCCTTCTCTCTCTCTTTCCCTCCCTCCTCTCTCTCTCTCCCTCCCTCCTTCTCTCTCTCCCCTCTCTTTCTCTCTCTCTCTCCCCTCTTCTCTCTCTCTCCCTTCTTCTTCTTCTTCTTCTTCTTCTTCTTCTTCTTCTTCTCTCTCTCTCTCTCTCTCTCTCTCTCTCTCTCTCTCTCTCTCTCTTTCTCTCTCTCTCTCTTTCTCTCTCTCCCTTCCTCCCCTTCCATTCCTTCATACTTTGTCATTCTATTTTCTTTTCTTTCAAGATCCTTCCAAAGAGAAAGAAGATAAGAGAAAGGAGCCATCCATACTCTTCAGTGACAGCAGCAGCCTTTCCCAAAATAGCAATCATGGCATGACAGTATTTAGTTCTGCCGATTTCTACGTGGCATCAAACGGCACATGTTTTAACTTGGTTCTTGCAGTAGAAATTTTATTCTTTAATCAAAATCAAAACTGGAATCTCATTGCCCAAAATCTTGTCCTAAGTTACTGGTCAGAGACATAGTCTCTGTCTCCTAGAAACTCATTAAAGGAAGAAGACATAATTTTCCAAATGTAAGCCTAAAAATACAGACGCAGGCACATGGGTCCATTCACTCACACACACACTACCAATTCACCCTGAAATATATCCTCTGTACTTATAAATACACTCACTAGAACAAATTAAATCAAAGGAGGAGGTTACTCTTCATCATAGGATCATAGAATACGAGAGCTAGAAGAAACTTGGAGATCATTTTTTCAAGGGGGCTTCTTAATCTTGACTTCTATGAGTTTGTTATTTTAAAAAAAACATATTTGGAAAACTGTGTTTGATATTGGTGGTTTTCTTTGTAATCTTGGGCAGCAAAGTAGCGAAGAGTGTGAAGCACTCTGTCTGGAGGCACGAAGACCTGAATTTAAATCCATCCTCAGACAGTAGCTATGCGATCTTAGATGATTCATTTAACCTCTACTTCAATTTCTTCAAATATAAAATGGGTGTCATAACAGCACCTACTTCCCAGGATTGTTGTGAAGATGAATTGAAATATCTGTAAGTGCTCAGTACATTGCCTGACAAATAGTAGGTGCTTAATAAGTTCCCATTTCCATCCCCCTTTTTAATATTTTAATTTATGCATTTAAAACATCACTCTTGGGAAGGGGTTCAAAGATTTCATCAGATTGTCAAAGGAGTCCATGATACAAAAAAGATTGAAAAACTCTGATTTCCTCCATTTTGAGGGGGGAGGGATTGAAACTCAATAACACAAGTTGCTTATATCAGATTTCTTGGCTGAATAGGGGAGAACATGAAAGTAGAAATAATTAGGAGAAACTGATGAATATCCATGTGTTTAGCCCCAGACACAAAAAGAACACTAGCACCTCAGCTTATTTCAGAATGATCTTACCTATTTAAGATTAGAACATTCAAAGACAGGTAGAGTGGGTTTATCCTAAACTGAACAGCTCCATTTGTCTCCCTAAGTATAAAACCTTACAAACCCCTAACATGCAAGGATCTTGTTAGTCACCTTAGCAGAGCAAGTGGCCTGATATTCAGTTCTATTCATATAGGAAGCACTTCATTACATCTAGTTGCTCCATGAGGGATGTAGAATGGTGGAGAAGTGGAGAGGATGTATGTTTTCCTTATTCATCTTTTATAAATGAATAGGTCATTAAAATCAGCTGGTATTTATCATTAAACCCTGAAGTTAGATTAATTTAGCCTGAAGTTTTTGTCTACAATCTGAATTCTGGAATTGATTATCATAATTGGCAAAACCCATGTCAAAAGGGGGGTAGCTAGGTGGCGTCATAGTGCATACAGTGTCAGCCCTGGAGTCAGGAGAACCCAAGTTCAAATCTAGTCTCAGATACTTATTAGCTGTGTGACCCTAGGCAAGTCCCTTAACCTTGTTTACTTCTGTTTCCCCATCTGTAAAATGAGCTGGAGAAGGGAAAAACAAAATTATCTTTGCAAAAACAAAGAAAAAACAAATGGAATCAGACATAACAACAATAACAGCAAAGGTCAAAAAAGGTAATAAATAGCAAAGCTGGGCTTCTGATTCTAAATGGCTACTAATGCAAAGCAAAGGAAAGAGAAAACAGAGAAAAAAATGACCAGAGAAGGAAAATTAGGTGGGGATATTTGATCTAAGGACATCTCAGAGAAAAATATTAGAGAAAGTTTATATATACATATATATACAATGTACAATGCCATTGCTAGTTCCTAGATGATAAATAATGTCACTTTCTACACATAAATGTGGAATTAAGGAAAGGAAGAGCAAAGCAGTACTAAAGTTAGAACCCACAAATAAAACCCAAGAAATGATCGCTACCCCATCTGGGATTGACAAGAAGTCCATTTGTTTAATTAAGACACAAAAGTACTCATCTTGTGAGATTTTCTCTACACTTGGAAATTTGTGGGTTTTAAATTTGGTTAAAAAAAAAAAAAACCACTAATTTTGAGATTCTTTTTTTTCCTTTTTCACCCTAGACTGCTCCCTAGTGCCACCTTCCTTTCTTTTTTGAACTTGATTTTGAAGAAATCAAGAGAAATTGTCCAATGAGAATCAAAGAGTCCAAGATTCTCCTCTGCTAAAAAGAAAAAAAAAATCAAGTGTTGACCAACAGTGACTTAAAGGGAAGGCAGGGAGATGATATAAGGAAACAAATTTGATGAAACTCTAAGGTCATTAAAATTCTGGAACTTTTCCAAAATGTCAAGCATTGCTTGTGAGGATGAATGAGCTCTTGAAGGTTTTAACATCAGAGTGTGCGATCCATGAGGTTCTACCAACTTGGAAAAAATATCAGGTATAAGTAGGAATAAAATGCCTGGTGTCCAAATATTTTGGCCCCAAATTTCAGTTCCCATACTTATTAGCTATGTGCTTATGGGAATGTCATTTTATCTTGACAAGCCTCAGTATTCTCATTTGTACAACAGGGGCAAACAGATTTATAGTTTCTCTCTCATTGGGTTGATGAAAGGAAGGCACTTCATAACTGGAGATCATTGTATAAATGCAAAGTACTTCATAGCTCTAGAGTACTATATAAATGTAAGGTACTTGATAATCCTAGTGCATTTATAAGCATATGAGCAGACTGAAATTCATATGTACATTATATAAATATGTATACATTATTATATCCATATATTTTTAACTATAGAAATTTATACAAAACCAAAAATATACAAAAATACATACTGATGCACATAGCTGTAGAATATTAAAGTTGAAAAGGACTTTGGAGATTATGGCATCCAGCCCTTTCCTTTTTCAGATGAAGAAAATGAGTCTCATGAAAGTAAAGTAATTTTCAGATCACAAAAATTACATATATATACATATATATACATATATATGTATATATAAACTAAACTAAAACTATAAACTAAACTAAAACTAAACAATATACACATATATAAAACATATATATATATATATATATACATCGAGGTATCCAGGTCTTCTGTGTTAATCTAATGGCAATTAAACCATCTAAGGAGGCTCCATTTTGTCACTCATTTTCGCCCCTTGGCTAAATGGGTGCTGGAATCTGCATCTTGGTCAAGATGGTTTTAGTTTGATGGAGCTGATGCTGAGATGATGGCAATGGAGCCACAGAGGAATCAGGAGATGCTCTTAGGCAGGTAGTTTTGGTAATGCTTCGGCCACAGGCATGTTAGTAGGATGGGAAAATGGGGGGGCTCAGTGAACTGCTATGAATATGAGGCCACCCACACAAACCATTACTTTGCTCTCTCCATCTGTTTTGTGTACACTACATAGCTCTGCCTGCAAAACACACACATACACACACACACACACACACACACACACACACACACACATTTTGTCTCCCCAAACACAGTATGCTTGGAAACATTCCTCACAAGTAGATACAACTCAGACACAGTGAAATGAAGAAATGTGGTTATAATATAATATACCTCATCACCATCACTACCATTCCCCCAAAGCCCTCAATGTCTGCTTCCATCCCTTGCATAATTCAACAAAAGTGAAATTATTCAGATAATTTTATCAGATTCCTTCTTGGAGAAGCATTAAGTAATATAATAAATAACATATTGAAGTTGGAATGAATCTTTTTCTGAACCATGGATTCTTAACTTTTTTGTATATTGTCAATCAATAAAACTCCAAATAATGATCTTAAAGGTATAAACCAAATCTATAATGTATAAGGGAAATCGATTATATTGAAAAAATAATCTATATATATATACTTTTAAATCTCCAGAGTCCAGCTTAAGCCCCCCTCCCCCTATACTCTTATTATTTTTTTAATGTAAGGCAAACATCAAATCTCTCTAAACCTTATTTTCTTTATCTGTCAAATGGGTATAATAATAGAATTTACCCCACAAGATTTGTTGTGAGGATCAAATGACATCATATATGTCGAGCACTTTATAAATCTTCAAGTGCTATATAGATGTCAGTTGATGTTATTATATTATTTAGTTTTAGTATGCCCCCATAGACATGGGTCTTCACAACAGCAAGAAAAAAAGATTTTGAGCCAAAGAGTGTGGGTGGCAGGGCATAAATGCTCACAGTTTCTTTTTCATCTCCTTTGTTTGCCAACATGTTTTTTTCCTGCATCTGGCTCCCACCTCCCGCTTGCCTGCTTGTTAATCAATTTCCCTCTCTGCATGACTTTGGGACAGACAGCACCCAAGAGTATTGAGAGGGGCTGGAAGGAGAGCGAGAGCAGGAGACATTGGAAACATTTGCCTCCCATCCAGGCTTTTATTAATATGGCTATTAACACCTGGAAAGTCATGAACAGAATGATGCCCTTTCCCATTGACCCTACCCAAGTGGTGTGTCCCTTCTGACTCACCCCACACTCCTGTTTTATGATATCTTACCGGGTCTCCTTTATGGTTAACAGCTGACAAAAGCCTTTGGGTCATTAGTCAAGTTCTAATGTAATAAGGGAGTGTGTCCAGTCCACATAAACCAATACCTCTGATACAATGCAAAAGACTTTTGACCCCTTTTAGGCAGGTAATTGTTCATAAAGAGGGGGGGAAATTTTCAAAAGAGGCCTCTTAGGTAAAGGTCAAAATGACCTTAACAAGTCTCAAAGACAAAAGAATTTCCAGTTTGATCTCTGCATCAATCCGGCTTCTGTTTGAGCAAGGACTGCTCCATGGCCAGATTATAGAAGCAGCCATCTGGGTAGCGTGACCTTTGGTTGTTGACATTTTATGCGGGGGACATAGACGGAGGCTTTTACAAACTCTGATTTCATAAAACAAAAATCACGTCATCCACTGACTATGATCATTTACATAAGTTCCGAGGTCTGCGCTGACAGCAAATACCTTTCCTATGCTGAAACCTTATCTTTAATAGGATATAAATAGAAGGAAGCAACCCACAAGAAGGCTGAAAATGCTAATTAGTAAAGATGAAATCCCTGACAACAAGGACAGGTCTTTTATTTAGCATCCAATGGTCTTGAGAAAGGTTCCCTTCCAGGGACTGGGGGCAGAGAATGAGATAGGGATAGAAATTATCGGAAAGTCTCTGGAATACCCTAATCAATCTTGCTCTACCCCCATTCTTACTATTATGTTTGTACAACAGAAAAAATGATGGATTTTTGGAGCGAACAGATTCAATTCCAAGATGTAACCTTGATAACTTATTAGCAGAATGACTTCAGGCAAGTCATTTTACCTTTCTAGATATCAATTTCCCCACCTAGAAAACAAAGTCATTGACCTAGATGGCCCAATAGCCATTTCTAGCCTTTAAGACTTAGTTTCTTTCAAAGCTCAATTGAAATGTCACCTCTTCCTCCTGGAAGACTTTCTCTTTCTGATTTCTCCAGCAAAACAAAGGGAGTTATAGAGGAGGAGGGATCATAGTCTTAGTATTTAGCAGAGTGCTTGCACATAGTAAGTCCTCAATAGTTGCTTATTAATTTTAATAGAATTGACTCTCTTTGTGTGGTTTCAAGATAAAATTTATACAAAACAAATGAAATGCTATCCTCTAAGTATTTAGATATAAACCTATTTGATAAGATGAAAATGCCTTGAATGGCCACATACTTCTCAGACTACATTTAAAAGGAACCAACTTGTTGATTCAAGAAGAAATGTATTTGTTGCAAACAGGCTACATTCTATCATTCTATCATTGATGTATTTTGATCACTAATTTTTTTCTAAGTTTTCCTTTTTATTATAAATTTAATAATCAGCAACAAACAATACACATAGAACAGAAAAAGATGATTGTATATTAAATCCTGAATCTTTAGTTTGAAGAAATTATTTTTAAAAGTCTATATCAAATCTAAAATAGTGGAATCAACATTGCCCTGGTGTTCAGTATCTCCTTCTGAACTTTTATCTCATCCTTTTTATATATTGTGAAATGTTTCATTAACATTTTTCTTTCTTTTCTCTTTTGCATCTCAATTATCCTGCCTGCCTATACACACTAATTCCTACAACAATCCCTACAAACAAGTTCAATCTTGTGACAAATAAGCAAAGACAAATTTGTACATCCATCATAGGAACAAAAAGTATGTCTATCTTATTCTGCAACCACAATCCAATGTTTCTATGCGAAGCTTTGGGAAACAAATTTATTATGGATCTTCTGAAGTTGTGATTTCTTTTATCAAAGTTTCTAAGTCTTTCACAGTTGCTTTATATTACAGTGTTGTATTCATAGAAATTGTTATCCTGATTCTGCTGACTTCATTCTACAAATTCACACAAATCTTCTCAGGTTTCTTTGAATCCTTCATCCCTTCATATAATACAATAATATTCTCCTACACTCATATATCATAATCTATTTGTTTATTTCCCAATTGATGAGTACCTCTTTTATTTCAAGTCATTATGAATATTTTTGTACATATGAGTCCCTTTCCTCTGTATCTGATCTCTTTGGACTATGTGTCTGATAATAGTAGAGCTAGGTCAAAAGGTATGGATAGTTTAACGATCTAGGGGACATAGTTCTAAATTACTGTCCAGAATGGTTGGACTAATTCATACATCTACCTAATTCATACATCTAATGCACTATGGTGCATTAGTATGCATGTCCTCCAAGAGTTCCAGCAAAAAAAAAAATTGGGGGGTCATAATGCCATTGTGATGGATGCCATGTGAAATCTCAGAGTTGTTTTCATTGTATTTCTCTTAGTGATTTTTTTCACATTTGGTTGTTGATAGCTTACATGTCTCCTTTGAGAATGCTTGTTCATATCCTTTCGACATTTATCTATTGAGAAATGACTTTTGTTTGTTCACTTATTAATTCTTCCGATACATTGTACATCAATCCCTTATCCAAGAAACTGAATACAAAGATGTCTAGTTCACAGTCTCCTTTCTTGTTCTAATCTAACTACTTTGATTTTTTTTTCTACAAAAACTTGTTGATTTTATGGAATCAAAACTACCCATGTTATCTTTTTTGATTATCACTAATCCTTGTTTCGTCAAAGATTCTTTTTCTCTCCATTATATGAAGTATATTATCTTCCCTTCTCTGATTTGTTTAAGATGTAACCTTTTTATCTAGATTGTTTTGTGGCATGTAGTATGAGGACTGGTGTAAATCTAATTGCTACAGATTACTTTCTATTAATTAAAATGTTATCCAGATTTGAATGAGATAATAGTTATAAAATGATCAGCATTTTTATATTGTTTTATATGCAATCTTCTTTATAGCATAGTATCTCACACATAGTAGTACCTAATAAATACTTGTTCCTCTCTGCTACCCCTTTCTTAGTTATACCAAGTACTTTGCCAGACAGTGAGTTTTTACTCTAGTAACTGATGTTTTTGAGTTTATGAAACATTATTTTATTCTGAGTGGTGGTCTGAGGGTTTTTACTACTTATCTGTTGAATTTATCAGCTTTTCTATTCCTTTAACTAGCAACAAAGTTTTAATAATTATTCCTTGTAATGCTGCTTGAGATTTGATACAATTCTCTTGCTGTTCCACTTTTTCATTATTATCTATGAGATTTTTATCTTGTTTTCCTCCAGATGAATTTTTATTATTTTGTCTAGTTCTATAATATAACTTTGGCAGTTTTGTCAACATGGCACTAAATCTGTAAATTAATATATATTGTATTTTCATTTTTACGATATTGGCATTGTCCAACTAAGAGCAATAAAGATCTCTCTAATGATTTGCTTTTATTTTTGTAAAAACTGTTTTGTAGTTGTAATGATATAATTCCCGTGTCCCAAGGTGAACTCCCAGATATTTTGTATCTCCTGTAGTTATTTGGAATAGAACCATTTTTTAAAAAATCTTTTCTTCCTGAATTTTATTGGTAATATTCAGTAAGGCTGATAAGTTTTGTGTATTTATTTGTATTGCTGCTTTGCAGAAGTTATTGTTTCAATTAATTTTCATCAAATCTCTAAGGTTCTCTACTATCATTCATCTACAAAACATGATAATTTTGTTTCCTCAGTCTAACTTATTCCCTTGATTGCTTTTTCTTATCTTATTGCCATAGTCAGAATTTCTAAAACTATATCAAAAAACAGTTGTGACATAGACATCCTTGCTTTACCCCTGTTCTAATTGGAAAGTCCTAATGTGTTTTTCCATTACAGTTAATAATAATTCATGGTTTGAGATACTATTTACTACACTTAGAAAACTTCACTTTCTGTATTCCTTTGATTTTTAATTTTTCATTTAAAAACAGGGGTTATATTTTGCTAGATGTGAATATTTATGTATTTTTCTAAGATTGAATCAACCCAATATTCTTGGTATAAATCCAATTTCATCATAGTTTATGATCTTTTTAATATATTTCCATAATCCCTTTGCTAGAATTGTATTCAATAAATTTGTATTGATGTTCATTAGAGGTAATGATCCCTAGTTTTGTTTCTCTGCTTTATCTTTTCCCTTGCCAGACCCTTATTTGTCTCATAGAAAGAATTTGGTAGGATATCTTCTTTCCGTATTTTTGCAAACAATTATTTTAATATTAGAATTAATTGTCCTTTGAATATTTGTTAGAATTCACTTATAAATTTGTCTGTTGCTAAGTTTATTTCTTTAGAAAATTATTTATTTATAAAATTTCATTTTATGAGACTGAATTATTAAAATTCTCTATCTCTTCCTCTGTTAATCTGAGTAGCCTATAATTTTGTTAATACTGCTTTTCATTTAAGCTAATGGCTTTGTTTGCATATGATAGATCAAGATAGTTTCTAATAATTTCCTTTATGCATTGGATGTAAATTCTCTCATTTTTTAATTTTGATTTTTCTTATTGATTATTTCTCTCCATTTGAAATATTGCATGATGTTTTGCCTATTTTATCATATTTTTTTCTTTAAAAAACCTATCACTGTTAGGTTTGCTTGTCAAGTAAATTTTTCTTTATATTTTCTCTGAGTTCCAGAGTTTTTCTATTTTTTCATTTAACTAGAACTTATTTTTTGCCTTGATTTTTTCAGGAAGGTTTATTTGTAGCGGCATGTCCTGGATTTATTGGTTTGTTCCTTATTTTTTGTTAATGAAAGTTTTTAATGATAGAAATATTCCCTTGTCTAATGATTAATTTGTCTTCATATTAAAACTTTTGATATATCATCTTATTTTTAACAAAATAATATATGATTTTTTTCTTCATCACCTTATTTTTAGGATTATATGTTCTCCATGGAAGTTTGAATCTTTTCTTGAAATGCTTGATTACATTTTGTTGTGTTGTCAGGGAGGATATGTTTCTTATTTCTGCTTTGCTGCATTTTTATGACCTAGCCCTTAGTCCATTTTTATAATGATGTCTCACAAAACTGAACGATATGCATATTCCTTTCAATATCCATTCAGCAATCAGCAGGAAACTATCACACCTAATTTTCCTAAACTTCTATTCAGTTCCCTTACTTTTTTCTTGATTGTCTTCTAGATAAATTTCTCTAATTTGAAAAAGGATATATTAATATATCCAAATATTATAATTTTAATATTTATTTCTCCCTGTAAATCAATTAAATTTTTCTTTAATACTTGAATGTGCCACCATTTGGTTCATATTTATTAACTACTGATGTTACTTCATTGTCTTACTTAGGGTCTGTTTATGCATAATGTAGTTTCCCTAATGCTGTCTTTGAAACAGGATTTTTTTTTACTATTGATACTACTTGTGCCATCCCTGCTTTTTCTAATTTACCTGAGGCACAATAAACTTTATTTTTAGCTTTCATTTCTAATTCTGTGATTTTTTTTTTTATGTTTAAACTTTGTTTCTCACAAACCATCTATTGTTGGAATCTACTAATTCATTCTGCTGTGCTTCTATGTTATGGATGGTTAATCCCATTTACATTCATGGTTATGATTGTTTATTATGTATTTCCCTCTAACACATCATCTTTATGCCTTTTCCTCTCTTTGTCCCTCCCCCACTTCTTTCTTTATTAAAAAAGAAGGTGGCAAAAAAGAAAGTATAATCAATATTTGTAGTCTAAAATTGAAGTGCCTTGTACCTACCTATATATAGCATGTGAGATATCATATATGATATGATATGTACATGCATATGTACATCTGTGAATATGATTGTGTACATATGTGTATGTGTTCAACTCTCCTTTGGATCAAGTAAAGAGGCAGACTCAAAATATAAATATTCTCCTCATCCCTTAATCGTAGTATTTATACTTTTGTTCTTGAGTGACCCAAATATTAGGAATACTAAGTTTCTCCTCATTCTTTCTCATTTTCCTCTCCATTGTTCCAGTATGGCCCTTGAAGACAGAGGCATTCTGAAGGGATTCCAAAATCTCTTGTCCCAGTATTACAATATGCATTCTTGATCATCATTTGGCCTCTTCCGAAATATTGCTCAAATGTATGTTTGTAAGTTTCTCTTATCTTTTATGTTTGTGTTACAAATACTTTATCCAGTTCTGAAATTTTCAGTGGAGATGTGTAAGAGATATCAGATATCTTCTGATATTTCTGATATATTTCTGATTTTGTCACAAAATCATTGAGTTCTGATTATTCCATTTTACTTTTCAGGGAACTCATTACTTAAATGTAGTAAGAACATTTTTTATTCTAAATCACTTATTCTCCCATTTTTTTTTTGATTGAGAAAACCCATTTCAATTCTAATTTGTTTTGTTTTATTTTGAATCCCTTACTTCATTTATATCATAGATTCTTGGAGTTTGGACCAAGCCATTCTTTTCACTGAAGATCTACTTTTATTAGTTTTGGGTTTACCTCTTGGGATTCTATTTCCCCAAAGCATCTCTTTATTTTTACTTTATTATAATTATTATGTTGTACTTCCTCTGTAACTTTGCACAAATCAATTCACATGAGTGTTACTCGCTCCTCCTTTTCACCTCATAGAGTCTCTTTTCTCCTTTAACATGAAATTTTTAGATGCCATCTTTTGCCTTTCCTGATTTCCCTTACTCCTACTAAAATTTCAATACTCTCTCAAAATACATTGCATTTAACTACTTTATAGTTTTATTTACTTATTATTCATTATAAAATGAGTAAATAAAACTATAAAGTAGTTAAATTTGTATTTATTATATTTATTTATAATGAATGTTTGTATTTATTCATTTTATATTTATGCTGTATGTACTCATCCCATCAAAATATAAAGTCCTTATAAAATGATGATAAATAATAATATTAAAACAGCATTTCTAAAGGGCTTTAACGCTTACAAAACATTTTACATGTTAACTCAATTGTATCTTGCAACAATACTTTCTACGTGATAGTATTATTATATTCTTATTTTACAGATGGGAAAACTGAGGCAGACTGAAGTTAAGTGACTTCTTGTCTAGTCATGCAGTTTAGCAAGTGTATGAGGCAGAAATTGAATTAAGATTTTCCTTGCTCTAGGTTCCATTCTCTGATCCACAACACCATGTAGTTCCTTGTGTTGGGATTATTTCACTCTCTACTTGTATGATTAGTACCTAGAACAGTTTCTGGCATATAATAGGTGCACAATATTTGTTGATTGAAGGATTTTTTTTATGTTTATGCATATTTCTTCATCCTAAATCTATGGATCTTTATACTATGGCAAGAGTCTGCTCCCTTTCCCATTTTTTGATGGAATGGGCAGCCTCTCTTTGATTACATCTTCTCCACACTGAGTGATTGGACTAGTTCTCACCTTCTTCCCTCTGTTTCTCCTTTTTTTCCTGATGGCCACATGTGAGGGAGGGTTAGCCCTTCTTCGTTGTTTTTTCTTGCACAACTCCCAACTAGAACTTGGTTCCTTTCCCTGTTATAGTCCTGACAGGTCCAAATTAGATGTCAGAGAATGTGCTGTTCTCAGACCTCTTACAAGGCCCCCTGGCACATGTACCCATCATCAAGTTGACATTGTCTCCTACTGTGGCTGTAAGTGTCCCCCACAGGGACCTATGGGATCTGGCTCTTTCCTCCACCATTGCTCCAACAGCATAGAGTTAAGATTCCACTTCCTTCAGGTCCTGATGATCAGATATCATTCTGGCTTCTACCTTCCCTGAATAAAGATCCTGCGTGTTTCAAGCCTTGTGAAAACAAGCTGGCTTCAGGCTTCCTCCTAAGATGCCCCTTCTTGAGAACTTATAGAGTTCAATTCCTGTAAGTTTCAGGCCCGTTGGCTTGTTCCTGCTCAGAGAGGGAACCCACAGGTTTCAGATTATTGATTAGATTCCATTTACTTCTACCTCCCCTGGGATTCCTCTCCTGAGGCTCCCAGGCTTCTGACCATCTTCTCTCACAATCTCATTAAATGGAGGAGTTTAGAGTTATGTGTCTTTGGTCTTTTTGATCACTGTTCCACCTGATGCTCTTTGCTGGGGTATATACAGGAGAGCTGGGATCCTTAATTCACATTACCACCTTAGCTAGATGTCACATTCTTCTAGTATAAAATAGGAAACTGAAGTTTTCGTCCTGTTGTTTTTAGTCACGTCCAATCCCAACTTGGGGTTTTCTTGGCAAAGAAAATGGAATGGTTTGCCATTTCTTTCTCCAACTCATTTTACAGGTGAGGAAACTAAGGCAAATAGAAAGTGTCTGAAACCATATTTGAACTCAGGAAAATGAGATTTTCTGATTCCAGGCCCAGCATTCTATCCACTGATCCACTTGGAAAATGAAGATTGAAAAAAGATTTCCAACAAATTTCTCTTTCCTAAACTACAGTGATTAGTAGCTTCAATCAAGAGCCTCATAGAATTAATGAATCATTGAAAAAGCCATGTAGAATAGTGTTATTCTGTTTAGGTGTTTTTAATCTGGAGTCTATGCACATGGCTTATAAAAATTAACTTTTAATGACTATTTCAGCAAAATTAATTTCCTTGACAATCTTATATACTTTGCTTTATGTATGTAAAATTATTAATCTTTGAAGAAGTCCCTAGGCCTCACTAGGCTGCCAAAAGTGGACACGACACACACAAAAAGTGGTTAAGAACCCCTTTGCTAAAGTGTCAGATTTAGAAAAGAAGCACTAGGTTCCAATCCCACCTGACACCTACTTATCAGTCTGATTATAAGCAACTTACTCAGTTTTTCTAAACCTTAGCATTCTCATCTGTAAAATGGGGATTACAATATCTCTTAATACCTTCCACACAGATTTGTTGTGATAGTTAAATAAAATAATACATTGAATATACTTAGTTATTTTTAAAGTCCTCTATGAATATGTTATTTGGTTTTCAGTTTGGGGTTTTTGTTTTTGTTTTTACACAAAACCACAGCAAGCCACAAGGGGAGGAAATGATGCTCTGAAATTCACTTGCAGGTACAGAATCTTTATGCCATCTCCTCATAGGGATTCTCCCAACCCATACCACTTTAGTAGTCAAATATTTGCCGCTGGAGTCTATAGTAAACAGTCACTGATGGCATTTGCCTCGTGCTTCTGAATCAGACACTTAAATTTAAAAACTGAAACTTGAAAGGAAAGGAAATCTTTGATATCAACTCTAATTCTTGATTCTTTTTCAGTAGGTACAAAAGTCAGAAAAAAGCAGAAATCCAAAAATTCCTAATTTACTGCAGGAAACCTTTAAGCACACATTAAGAGTTAGTGAAATATCGGTTGTTAGCTGTGCTATCGTGATCCAAGGTACAGACATTTCAAAGCACTTCATTACAAACTTTAAAATCATATTAGCAGCTGTTATTTTATATCACAATGGATTAATAAGATGCATTTTCACAAATAAGACACATTTTCGATAGTTTTGAAAAAATTTCAGCGTGAAAATCTTATGCCAGGATTCCACATTTTAAATGACACATTTCCAAATAGCCTTAAGTGAAAATGCTTGCGTACTGTGCCTGCTTGTACCAAGTTCCAAGCCACCAGCCACCCTAAGAAAACCCAGGAAACACATAATCTGCCTACAGATTGAGCTGTTTTCTATTGTATTGTCAAGAATTCAGTGAGAACCAGTTTCTTGTTCTCTCTGCACAGCCCAGCCCTTTGCTGTGAAGCATCGGAAACCGATAAATGTAAACTCACTACTTTGGAAGAAGATTAAAATATCAATGTCATATATCACAAACGCTTGGCAAAGATTTTATTCTCCTTTAAATATTAGAATAATAGAATGTTCTGTTGCCTTTCGATGTGGAATAATTAGCCAAGATTAGGATTTTTTTTTTGAGGGGTTGGAGGCAATCCTATTTCTTATGGTGTTGCTAAGAGAATAAAGAATTTTCCTTTAAACTGATCTTAGAAGAGACATCCAAGATGTATATCGCCTGTTTATGGATTACAACTAACTTTATAGTCATGTGTAAACTGTACTTTTGAGTGTAGTAAGACATATCCCCTGTCTCACAATAAAAACATTATGGAACATTATACTTCCATACAGTAATGGCACTCTGATTTTACTAGGAGGAAAGGTACAGTACTAATTTAATTGACTCACATAAAAGTCTCACATGTATGATCAATACTTTATTTTCTCAACAGTTTTCATAAATGAATAATCCCACCTGCCATCCATAATGACTGGGTAGAATAGGAGGTCAGCCCATATCACCTTCTGGCCATCTGTAGGGTTAGAAGAGCCCAAGCCTTTCCAATGCCTTTCTTATCTGGAGGGATTGGTCATGAGCTTGCAACTCAGGTAGGGTGAACTCACCTAGCTCCCTCCCCACGCTTTTGGTTCCAGTTGCTAAGGGCAGAATTTCTCTGCTCTGCATCCACACCAAATCGTTCTTTTACCCAACACTCATCTTAATTGCAGTTGCTTCAGTGGTTTTGAATGCAGAACTCCCATTGACATCAGTGGGGGTGCTGCTCCTGGGATGAAGGAGGAATGCTTAATTGAGAGAGGGAATGGGTCTACGATATCTTCAGTGCAAAACGGAGAGAGAATTTGGCCCCGTGCTTTTTATATGCGTCAGAGTTGGGAATGAATCAGTTTATCTGTCTGTCTGTCTACTGCCTGTTTGTCTCTATATCTGTTTATTTATTTGTCTGTTCTTTTGTCTATCTGCCTGTTTGCCTATCTGTCAGTCTGTCTATCTACTTATCTATCTGCCTATTTGTCTGTTTGCCTGTCTGTCTATCAGTATGTCTGTTTGTCTATCTGTATGTCTATCTGTCTATCAGTTGATTAGTATGTCTGCTCATCTATCTGTCTGCCTGTCTATATGTTTGTCTACCTGTGTGTCTATCTGTCCATCTATCTATTTATCTATCTGTCTGTGTGTTTGTTTATCTATTTATCAATCACTATATATCTATCTTCTGCCTATCTATTTATCAGTCTATGTATCTATCTATCTATCTATATATATGTATGTCTGTCTATCTATATGTTTATCTACCTGTATGTCTATTTATCTGTATGTATGTATGTATGTTTATGTCTATCTGACTGTATCTATATGTTTGTCTACCTGCCTGCCTGTCTGTCTGTCTGTCTGTCTATCTGTTAATCTATCCATCTATCTTGTCCATCTATTTGTTCATTCATTCAGATCTTGCATCCTCTTATCTGCTGCTTTTGCCCATGGAGTTGAGCTTCTTCAAAACCAGGCCTCTTATGTAAGCATCCCAAGGGATGAAACTTTGATACAAGCTGAGGAAGATACCTTTGGATGTTTTGATTTTTTTTTCAGATGGGACCAGGTATCAGGTCATTGTCCTGTGGCTTAAAAATTAAACTGCATGTCTGTCACATACTTTTCTAATTAAGGAAAGAAGAATCTGTGACCTGCCTCCAGTAGAAAACTGGAAGGATGAAACAGAGGAAAGAGAACTGGCTTTGGAGTCAGAAGCCCCAGATTCAAATCCTGCCTTCATTGCTTACTATTTATGTGACCTTGAAAAATTCACTTAGTTTTTCTCCACCTGGGTTTCTTTATGTGTAAAATAAAAGTGTGGACTCAGAGGTCTCTTTCATGATCCCCTTTATGGACTCTCCATTCTTGCCAAACTGCCCGACATCTTGTTCCCGTCCTGACATTCTATTTCCTGCTTCCTTTTGCATTGACCTTTTCTGATGACCAGAATGACCTGCTTCCTCACTTTTGTCCTTCAGCTTTTTTCACTTTCTTTGGATCTCAGTTCATGTGCCAGTTCCAGTGGGAAGTGTTTTCTGCTGCCCCAGTCCTCTGTCCCTCCAATAATCACATATTTCCTTACCTATTTATGTATTGAGTCCCCACGTAGAATGTAAATTCATTAAGAGGAAAGATTGATTTTCATTTTGTCTTAATAGCTCTAGGGAGATGTAGTGCAGAGAAAGGCAGTTTTGAACACAGAGACACCCAGACTCAAGCCAGACCTCCAGCATATCCTTGCTGTGTAACCCTAGGCAGATCACTTAGCTTCTAGACTGTAAGTTGCAGTATAGGTGTTGATCTACCTAGGAGAGGTAGTTTCTGTGCACATATACCCTTTGATCCAGCAGTGTCTCTACTGGGCCCATATCCCAAAGAGATCATAAAAGATGGAAAAGGACCCATATGTACAAACATATTTGTAGCAGATCTTTTTGTAGTGGCAAGGATGTGAATGCCCATCAACTGGGGAATGGCTGAATAAATTGTGATATATGAATGTAATGGAATATTATTGCTCTATAAGAAATGATCAACAGGGTGATTTCAGAAAAACCTGGAAAGACTGGTTACAGGAACTGATCCAGAGAAGTGAACAGAACCAGGAGAACATTGTACACAGTAACAGCAAGATTATGTGATGATCGACTGTGATAGACATAGTTCTTCTCAGCAATAGAGTACTCCAGGAAAATTTCAATGAACTTGGGATGGAAAATGCTATCAGCATTCAAAGAGAGAACCATGGAAACTGATTTTCTTTTTTTCTTTTCTTTTTTTTTTTTCTTTTCCTTCCTTGTGGTTTTTCCCTTTTGCTCTGATTTTTTCTTTCACAACATGACTAATATGGAAATGTCCAAAATGATTGTACATGTAAAACCTGTTTGCTTACTGTCTTGGGGAGGGGAGAAGTAAGAGATGTAGGGACAAAAAATTTGGAACTCAGAATGTTACCAAAAAATAAATAGATAGTGAAAACTATCTATATATGTAAATGGAAAAATAAAATTCTACTGTGAAAATAAAAGGAAGAGGTGGTTTCTCCAATTGGAATTCTTTATATCCATGATACTATAGGTTTCCCTCCCTCCTCCACCAAAAAAAAAGTCTTGCACATAATAAACATTACCTAAGAAAGTTACTTAGCCTCTCTCCCTTTAAGAAGTTAAGATTTTAAGTCAGTTTCATCATCTGTAAAACAAATGGTTTGGATTCCATGATCCTATGAACTATGTACTTAATTCTATTGTTCGTATGTGGGTGAAGGATAATAAGTATTCGGGCTCTGGATGCTACAGTCATCCTGCCCTGCCTGTGACTTTATCAATCTCTTCCATGCTCACTGAAGGATGCTACAAACAATGTTGGTTGGCATTGGCTGGCATGGCTCAATCGATGGATTGCTTTGTCCTCTCCATTCATTAGGTTAAACAAAAATGTATGAGAGGATTAAGGGCTATATTAACAGATACATTGGGATAAAACACAAACCATTAACTGGGGCCAGAGTGGGTGGAGAGGTGAGGGTAGAGGTTCAATCAGGGACACAACAATAGAGAACACATTTCCTGCCTGGTTCAAGGCCATAAGGCTGTGCAATCCCTCCAACATTAACATGGAGAGAACTATAGAAAAGTACTCATTATACTGTTAGATTACACTTCACTGCACTGCTCCAGTCTCTTTATCATTATGCAGTAAAACACATTTGCCTGATAGAGAGTCCTCGATATTTTTGTTGTTTGTTAATTATTCTTCACATCCCTTCTAATCTGGAAAGTCCAACAATTCACAATTGTTCTCAGTATCCTTACTCCAAATTATGGAGTCTCTAGCCTTTGAGAAAAATAGACATTTTCATTGGACAAATATAAGATCTGCTTGCTTCCTTTTGTTTGTCATCTGTGAGACTTTGCTCGAATAGTTACATAAAAGGTTATTAAGAATTAGGAAAGGCAAGAAATGGAATGATCATAACAGTTCACATTGCTATAGCACATAAGGCTCATGAAATGCTTGTACACATTAACGTATTTAATGCTCACAACAAACCTGTAATGCAAATACTACTATTATCCCAATTTTACAGACAAGAAACTGATTCTTAGAGATCCTAAGGGCTTTGTTGAGGTTCACATAGATAATAAGTGTTTAATGTATAATTTGAACTTGATTTCTTAACTCAAAGTCCAGAACTCTCTCCACTAAAGCTACACTGGAAGACACCAAATTGACATGAAGCAAGATCGTTTTGATCCATGTGCTTCATTGGAATCTTTTATTCTCATAACAAAAAAAAAAAAAAAAAAAAAAAAAAAAAAAGCTTTGGGAAAATGTCTCCTTTAATCAATAAGAAAAAGAAAAAAATTACATATAGATTTCGTAATTGTGTTATTATATTGCATGTTCTATTATTGTTATATATATAAATATATTTGCATACATTCATATGTATATGCAATGGTGTGTTAATAAATATCTAATAACCTGCTCTTGGGGAGAGGGGCCAGTAGATGGGGGAAGTACATGCAAAACACTTTTGAATTTAATCTTCATCATTTAACATTTTCTCTATAACTTTCCTAAATCTAGATAATTGATCAGACAAATCAAAATCTAATTTGTAACATTTGCCTGTTTCCATAATGTAAATATTTATATTGAAAATTTAACAACCAGTATTCTTAAGCCAATGAGCTGGTTCCAGTGCAACCTATATAGATATTACTTTCACAGAAAATCACACACACACACATGAGAAAAAAGGAAAATGGATATACGTATACGTATAAAAGTATAAATAAATATACAGTTGTATATACATTATTGTTTATATAGATGCATAAATGATTATAGGAAATGGTCTCTCTATACATACTTTTTTTTTTCATTACTGAACCTATGTTTTCATTGATGGAGGCAACTTTTTGGAAGAAACGTTACCAGTGAAGATTCATGCCTTTGCTCCAATATATTGTCTTAGTTTGCTTCCTGGGACCAAGTGATTTGCCCAAAGTCACATAAGCACAGGGTATTAAGATTTCAGCCCAGTTTTTCCTAACTCCGAAACTAACTTTCTGGTAATGATGCTTTGTAGCTATATATAAATATATATATACATCCACGTACCTGTGTCCACATATAAATATATCCATTTTTTGACTCCAAGAGGAGTCATTTACCATGTTACTAGTGTAGCAACCTTTAAAGGCAATTGACTAATACCAACCAAGACTAGATGGGCATATTTAGGGCTTAACCACAAAACCGGCTTAGTTTTAACTGATTAAAGAAAATGGATTTGCACTTCTTGAGTTTTTCTTACGCAATGTTTCTTGGCTCTGAGTGATTTATTTGAGGGAAGGAAGAGCCTGGACAGGAAACCTTTCCTATCACAAAACAAGGTGTCAGCTTTGCCTTCCAAACTTCCATTAGGAGAATTCCTGAAAAATCCCCAAATAGAGATGTTTCAAACCTGCAGTTCCATTTGGTTACTGAATAATCTCCTGCTCGCTTAACCATTTTACAAAGGAAAAGCATAGAAATAGAAATAGCCTAAAGGGAAACTTATGTGAATTCACCTCCTGGGTTACATTTTTCTTAGGTCTCCAAAAGGAATCTACCAAAAGTGAATGTTCTCCTCACGTTTGATGCATAGATCTGCATGTGTGTGTGTGGGAATAAACAGCAAACTGTGTACCTCCAGACACAGTTTATCCACCTAATATGTACTGTTATGCATAAATAGGAACTGAACAGGTTGTATTGGGGGAATGGTGTTGGGGGAAAGGAGGGGAAGGTTTTAAGAGAGAATATGTAAGCCGTGAGAAGCATGTCTCCCACTATTGTGAGCTGTGAGATGCATGTCTGAGCTAGAAGAAGGCTGGGTGGATATATCAAAGTGAGAAGTGTGGGGGAGGATAAGGCCAAATATGTATTTTCTAATATGGTTAAATAGATAAGGAACTAAACAGTCAGCATGGTGATTTGTACTGTCTTGGGGCCCCGTTCAAACTGATAGCACAAAACAGTTCTGTCTCTCAAAAAATGATGGAAATCAGTCAATTTGATGGTCTCATATAAATAGCATCTTTCTGAGACTCAGTTTCTCCAACTATACGGTGAAAACGTTGGACTAGATAACTCTCTGAAACGCTGAAATTCTCCAAGTACAAGAACAAGAAAGGAAGAAGAGAATATGATTCATGAAACAGTGAAAGACTGACAACATATGGGCACGGGGTGAAGGATGTGTGAACAAAAAGGTGGGTGGATATCTGAGCAATGGAAAGAAAGAATCTGCACATACTTCTCCTTCTGGGAGGAGAGACCAAATATCATCCTAATTTTAAGTCTTGAGTAGCTTCTTAGCAGCTACTCATTTCTAATCATTCTCAAATAATAAATGAATAGAATAGTGTTATTAGAATCATTTACAATTCATCAAGAAATAAATGAATAGAATAATTTACTGTTCGCACATCTCTAATACAAACACCCATCATTTGTATGTATGCAACAATACATATTGCATAATGTTATTATCATATATGTAGAAAAAATCCTGAAGATCTGTTAATGCACACAGATGCCCAATACACGTGAGATCTCTGCGAGTTCCATAAAGATATCTTGGGGCACTGACGATTCTGAACAGCCTCAGTCTGTGTATTACACACTGAATGAGATCTACAAGATACAGGCAATAGTATTTGGCACATAGTAACCACTTTATAAATGTTAGCTATTGTTATTGTTATTATTATTTTTATTACCAACCACGATATTGAGTCTTCAAGGTATATAAATCCCTAGTACCAAGGCAAGTGCTACATATCAGGTAATAATCAAAAACTAAGAATTCAACCTGTAACCATAGTCTCAATGATATAGTCAGGGGGTTCCATAATGGGGATTCCTAGATTTTTAGGGAGTCTGTGAACTTGGATAGGAAAAAAAATTCCATCTTATTTTCAGTCACTGCTAAATGAAATTTAACATTTCCTTCAATATTAAAAAAGAAATCTGAGAAGGGGATCTATTGGTTGAACCAAATATCAAAGGACTTCATGATTCCTCCGAAAAAAGTTATAAACAATGCTTATTGACCACTTATGAGTCTATTCAGCAATACACATGTATTCAGAGTAATGTTAACTGAAATATCTACACTGAACGGCACACGACTATCTCATTCATATGAACTATTTCAATGAATACATTAGTATCCCAAGAATCTATAATTTTTTTGTTGTGGGTACTCTTTCCATAAATGGAAGTGTGCATTTAGGGTTAGAGTCGGGAGTTGGGAGGCAGTGCATTTAGAGTTAGGGTTAGGGTTAGAGTAGGGAAGCAAATTTAGGGTTAGGGGTAGAGTCAGGAGGCGGGAGGCGGGAGGCAGTGACACAGATGGCAAACCCTCTATAAATCAACAGATGCCCTTCAAGAATTGCAATAACCAAAACATTGATCCTCCTCTCTACCTGATGAGAAAGCTTTCTGAATTTAGCCAGGCTGATCTTCAGGTAACAGATTTCTCTCCCTTTGCTTTACTGGTCTTTATATATAGATAGATTTGAATAATGAAGACCTGGACCCTAAGGATAACTTTCTTACCTTAGTAGTTAACCTTAAATCATGGTTGCACCCAATTTCAGAATGGAAATACTAAAATTACTTTGAAAATCAAATTGTTCAGAGAGAAAAGTATCTCCTTAGAATAAGCTCCTAAGTACACAGGATAACCATGGACCATCTTGAGTTTGTACCTTAATGCTACACTTCCTTATCTCCCATTTGGATGCCTCCAACCTCTTCAGCAAACCAGGCTGTCAGTTAATAAACAAGGAACAAGACTGTTTTGTGTGAAATAGATAAAAATGTCTTTCCTTCACCCAACATGAAGCTGCTTTAGAATCTGCAAGTTTAGTGCAGTCAGCAAATTTCTCTAAGTGGAGCATCTTAATATCACTGATTTAAACATGTGACATGTGTGGGGCCCCTATTTATTTCTACCCACAGAATAGTAAGAGTGCTGCTTAACCATTAATGACATCTAAGTGTCAAATAGCAAACACTCAGTATGACACTTAGTACTACATCCCCCTTCCTTTTATTATTTTTTTTCTGAGAAAATTGAAATCTCTAAAAGCTTTCTTGAAATTGCATTCTTTTTTATTCTTAGATTAGATAAGTAGCATATGTACTGGGGGCAGGGGGTGGGGAAGGAAGATTCACATTCTCAGCTGAAGTGTTGCTCGGGAAAGAGTCCCAGAGAGAAAAAGTTTTGGTGGAGAATATAGGGGAAAAAATGATCTTAGAACCACCAGAGCTACCTTCTCTAGCTTTCCATCTCTTGAAGACAGTCTTCTCCAGACATCCCAGTTAGGTGCATCACAAATACTAACTTCATCTTCCCAACCAGAAGCATCTAGTCAGGGCTGACACAGAGTGGAGAAAGAAATCTGCTTTGAAAGACAGAATTGGAGAAGAAGCAGTGTGAATTATATATCTCTTGTCCTTTGTTGATTCCTTATCTTAGAACTTTTCAAGATTGAAGAGTGCTAGCCTTTGGACAAACATGGCTTTCTTGTACAAAGTTGACTTTGATGATATGTCGGAAAAGAACCCTGATATTGTAAGGGGATTTAGATCAGTTCGAGAACTGATACGGACAGCTCATAATTATGGTATTTACTGTAGCTATTGTTTCATTCTCTCTACCTGCAAAGTACCTCTCATATACTAAGTGCTTAATAAATGCTTGTTAATAGCATTCTAGTCTTTCTGTTATCGTTTGCTTGCATTTTTGTTCTCCTTCTCAGGTTTTTTCTTTCTAAATCCAATTTTTCTTGTGCAGCAAGATAACTGTATCAATATGTATACATATATTGGATTTAACATATACTTTAACATATTTTAAATAAATAAATACTTGTTAATTATTGACTGATTCTGTGAACCTCAATTGCCACATCTATAAAATAGGAATCATAATGTCCCTAAAATAAATGCCCAAACTTTTAAATATTGACATTCTTCTGGTAATGCTACATGGCTACAAATCATCAAAGACCATCATTTCTGAAGAGTCAAAGTAATGGACCTCTCAAAGGATAACAGAGAAGCACCTGGTGTTTACAAAAAAAATAATAAAGAGAAGTTGAAACAATATTATCAGACAATTGTGTGAGTGGGCTAGTCAATAAGGAAGGGATGATCAATGGACAGTTTGAATCTACCATTTGTATCTCTTCAACACTGATATATAGAGGAAGGTTTCCAAGCATGTTGTCCCCACACACTACACCTGTTAGATGTTATATGGGAAGAAATTGATGAATCATCAGAGAGGATGAAAAGTTGAAGATAGGTTGTAATCTGCTATTATGACTTATTTTGGACCTTTACTATAGGGAAAGCATGATGACACATTAAAGTGCTATGTGAATGTGTTTTATTATTTTTATTTTTATTAGCATTATAGTTTTATTATTTTGTCAAATCTCTAGGAAATATTTGAATGGATACTTCCTTGAAGGATAGGGACTATTTTTTTACTATATTGCTAATGTTTAGCACAATTCTTGATACATAGTAGGCTCTTGGTAGATGACTATTAAATTGAATTGAAGATTGATTTGAATTAGGTAGGTGTTCAGCATCAGAAGGAAACATGAGTCCAAGTAGCTAAAAGACAACACAGAATTCCTAGGCTAGCAATTAACAGTTGAGTAGATTTGAGTGCCAGTGATTGAAGATGTTCTTTCTCAGGCAGTGATGAGGCAAACCCAGAAGTTATACTGTAAGAGAAAAGACTGGAAGCAGTTCCCAAAGATTAAATAGAATATAAGTAATATAATAGCTTACATTTGTGTAGCTCTTATCCTTAAAGTTAAGCCTCACAATAACTCTGTGAAGTAAGCACTGCTAGCTCTATTGTTCAGATATTTTTTTAAATCGAGGAGCAAATAGATTTAAAATGACTGTCCATGTTCAGAGATGTGACTAAGTCTTTGCCTCTTAGGTACACTTAGAGAGTGCTGATAGGACATGTAGTCCTTGAGCACTATGGAAACAACTGAGCTTAGCATCCGGCAAGCAAGAATAATTAATTTAAATAGGAAGCTAGAGACGACACCCTAGCTGAATTCCTCCTCAGTACGCTAACCTAACAACATATTTTTGCTATTTGTCACAGGGAAAAAAATTTTTAGTTAACACTTCTGTCCATGGTGACACAGTAAATAAATATCAGAAACCCAAGTCTCCTCAAGGAACTTAAAAGAGAAGGAGAGGGGAAAGTATTCTGCTTATTCTTAAAATATAACTATGATAGTCAACTCAGTGAATGCTCTAGGCTTGTGGGAGTGGGAGAGTTAGAGATAGAATATTGTTAGTCACCACAATCCCAAACTTAACTTTATTCATCATTTTCTTCCTCTTTTCCCATGAAGCCTATATTTGATCTACCAAAAAGTAGCAAAATTAACAGGCCCAACTTTGGTTCCTTATTTTTTTTTCTTGACCAAAAACCAAGATGATCCACTGATCATCTAACTCGGTGAGTAACCACTGACTGTTGTCAGTTATTGCCCTTCTATCAGTATATGCCTCCTCTTCCTTACATTCCCCAGCCACCCCCTCCATAAAGAAGCAATATATTGTCCCACATACTTAGAGGCAGAAGCAAAGAAAAGATCTCATAATGTCCTCTTCTTAGAAAGTAACATAGTCTAATATAAGTGGCCAAGAGAGTGTAATTGGAGCTTTATAATATATATTTTTTAATTCTAACAGGAACCAAAGTCAAGCTCACTGCCTTACAAGTTTAAAAGTTCTATTTTCTAGCCTTTTTAAGTTAAATTTGTTTTATTCTTTTTAAAAAATAGAAAATGAATAGAGAATGAAATAAAACAAAACCTAAGAGAACACTGGCATGTACCCCCAGAACATCAGGAAAGATTCAAAATATATAACAACAAATTACCAGTTCAAGAAGAAATTATATTCATGAGTGTCCATCTCTTTTTTTAGAAAATGTGTGAACTTGGATGGAAAAAAGACACCTTCAATTTCCCTAATTTCTTACTAGAATTTAGCATTTCCTTTAATTATTAAAAAAAATATTCTGAGAAGAGGTTCATAGATTTCATTAGACTGGCAAAGAGGATCAAGACATAGAAAAGCTTAAGAATCCCTACTCTGTGCCCTTTACCTTGATACATAAATGTAGGAAGTTTCCTCCTTTGCTTCCTTCCCATCTCAACTTCTTTTCCTGTTAAAGCTCATTAATGTTTGCAAGACTCTTGTCAAGTGTGCATGTCTACGTACATAGATGCACACATATAGACATGTGTAAGTATTAGATATATATGTGTACATATGTATGTTTAAAATTTCTCTCCTTCTCTGAAGACTTCGGAGCTATAATCTTCACTCCTCTGTGTGGAAGAAGGGAAGGAGGGAAGAAGGGAGGGAGAGAGGGAAGGAGGGAAAGAGGGACGAAGGGAGGGAAGAAGGAAGGAAGGAAGGAAGGAAGGAAGGAAAAAAGGAAGGAAAATATATTTATTAATGATTTAGTATTTGCCAGACACTCTACTAAGGTACAATAAATACAGATCCAACAAGCAAGACAAGGAACATCAAGGAGCTTGCATTCTAATAGGAAAAGAGAGCATCAATGGGTTGCCCTAGTTGGAAGGGTAGTGAATGGCTTGGAGATACTGATAGTTCTCAGCCAGATATAATGTAAGTTAATCAATCAGAGCCTGGGTTCCAGAGGTTGGAGCTGGCATTCCATTGAGGTTGAGAAGGAGCCAGGGTGCCAGCAGCATGACTTGGAAGCTTATTCCTTGGGTGACCTTTGGCATGTCATTGAGTTCCATCAAGCTATAATTTACTCAAGTGTAAGATGAAGAGATTGGACTAGATGCTCCCCAGTGTCTCTTTCAGTTCTTAATCTTATAATTTCTTGCCTCTGCTTGATGGGCCCAGAATGGGATTCTTTTGCCTTTGTCTTGCAATTAGATTGGATGGTAATTAAGCCTTGAAGAGAGGGTTACACTCATAATTTTTGTTATGCTTTTTCCTTAAAAAAAAAAAAGTATCAGAGCTCCTCCAATATATTTTTGCCTTCTTAGAAGAGGTATTGGATCTGACACTCTCTTCGATATTACCTGATTCATCTTGAACCTCAATGGATATGAGGATTAATGCTCTGTGACAAGCCTGGTGGTGAGTGACAGTTTTGCAAAAATAAAATTCCTTTGATTAAAATTTCACACCTAGCTGAGAATCATGAAATACTGATTACCTGGTACAGTTCTAGCCCAGGGATGCCAAAAGGTTCACAAACCTCAGTACAACTTGAGGGGAACTTGGCCTGTGCTTCCAGTTGGTAGAAACATGAAAACAACAACAACAAAAAAATCTCAAGCATTTGCCCAGGTGACCATCTCCCTTGTCTAAGTTAGCAGCTCAAAATTAGTCCTAGCCACTTAAAACCAGCCATGAAAATGAGGACGGGCCCTCATACTTAGGGCCCAAAGGAAATAAGTCCCTGCAAGTTGGACACAAACCAGGCCAAGGGCATGAAATGAATTGAATAGCTATGGATGCCTACTTCTGCTCTCTTCGGTTTTCATATTGCCTGATGTTTCTGGGTAAGAGAGTTGGGTGGGGGAAAAGGGGGTACAGGGACACCTGGCATATTTGCCAGATTATTTTGTTCTCCTGGATTCCTGTAATAGAAGGGACTATCCAGAAGGACAACAAAAAGAATAGCATTAGAAAATATGGGTGAGGCAAGACACATTGGAAGATCTTGGGAGACAGCTTGCTATATAAATAAATCACTTTATTGAAAATTCATACACTTGTCATATCTCGGGTGTAATTTCACCTCTTCAGCCTTTACTTCCCTTGCCTTTAAAATATAAGCGCTAATCTCTAGCACTAAGGCTCCTTCCAATTTTTACACACAATCGTTTGCTTTTTTAAAAAATTAAATTCAGCCTAATGATGTTTTAAAACTTCCTAAGGTGCCAGGCTTCAATAGATCACTAAGTGTCTAAACTAGACAGGGCGTTAAAAAGGTGAACATGGTAGATTGATGTCTGCATTCTAAAGATGAAGGTTTTATTTTCAAAGCTCCAACCTGCCTCTGGAAAATATCAGAAACGCCATGTTGAAATAGACCAGCCCTCGACATGTTCTTGCATTTGATCTCCAACAATGGAGCCAAAAGATATTTTATGATATTTGCCCTACTCAACATCATTTTTATAGATAAGGGATGCATCTCTAAGGTATAATATGTGAATTTATCTACTCTTGGACCTATTTATGTGTTCAACTTGGACAGATTTCCAGAGTCAAGAGTATCATATGTTTTCTATCTACCAGGTAAATTAGCATTTTCTTCTATTTGTCTTAGAATGCCACCTGGTTTAAAGGAATACTCAGTAGTGCTATAATCAGAATTTGACGAGCAGATTCTGCATTTTCCTTTCATGATGTTATAGACTTCAATCATCGCCTGTGTCAAACTTTATCTTTTCAGACCAAAAAGTGCTACCATTTTTAGTCTAACCTCATGTGTAAAGTACCTCATCTATTACTGTGATCAGGGAGGCAGGGCAATTGAATTGTGAGAACAGAAAGGCATGGATTGTTCCCAAATAGTCCTAACAAGAATGTCTTCCTTTATTTTGTTCTCAGACAGTCAATGGGAATGGCGGAAGAGAGAGTATAGAGGAGGGAAAAGGGGAGAGGAGGAAAGAATCAGAGACAGAAAGAAAGAGAAACAGACAGAGAGAAAGACAGAGAGAGCAGGGGAAGGACAAAAAAGGAAGGGAGAGAGAGGGAGAAGGACAAAATTATTATGATTCTGGCACTCTAAGATGATATTCTTAACTGGTCCTTCTATTGTCATTGTATAGTTGACTGTGTTGAGAGAAAAAGCAAAGAGTTATGGGTAAGAATGGGAAGGTTAAGATGGCTAAGTGAAATCTTTCCATGGCAATGAAAGGCAGTCTCAATCATTACTTTAAGAGAAGCACACTAATGTTAGGGAAAAAATGACTGTGTCATGAGATCAGACCTTCATGTCCTTGGCAATATTTTATGAAGCCCTTTTTGCTCTCACAGTATGCCCATAATGCCCATGTCCAATGTTGTGGGAATGTGAAATTCAGAGGTCATGGGATCCTGACACCAACCTTTGATCATCTAAATGTATATTTAGACTTTTTCTACTTTTTTCCTAGTAAATTTATTTATTTTTAATACACATTGCTTTATGAATCATGTTAGGAGAAAAAAATCAAAGCAAAAGGGAAAAACCGTGAGAGAGATTTAAAAAACAGAAAAAAGAAAGGAACATAGCATGTGTTGATTTTATTCAGTTTTCTTAGATCTGGATCTAAGGATCTTTTCTGGATGTAGATAGCATTTTCTGTCCAAAGTCTACTGGGATTGCTTTGGCTCACTGAACCACTGAGAAGAACCAAGTCTTTCATAGTTGATCATTGCACATTCTTGCTGTTATTGTGTACAATGTATAGTTGGTTCTGCTTGTTTCACTCAGCAGCAGTTCATGTAAATTTTTCCAGATCTTGCTAAAATCAGCTTCGTCATCCTTTTTATAGAACAGTAATATTCCATTATCTTCAGATGCCACAATTTGTTCAGCCATTCCCCAATGATGGGCATCTACTCATTTTCCATTTTTTTGCTACTACAGAAAAAGCTGCTACAAACATTTTTTTCCCCATGTGGATCCTTTTCCCTCCTTTATGATTTCCTTGGGATCCAGACCCAGTATTAGCACTACTGGGTATGCACAGTTTTATAGTCCTTTGGGCATAATTCCAAATTGCTCTCCAGAATGATTAGATCAGTTCACAACTCCACCAACAATGCATTAGTATCCCAGTTTTCTCACATCCCCTCCAACATTTATCATTGTCTTTTACTGTCATCTTAATTTTTTCAACTTCTTGCTATTAAAGCCTGTTATGCTTTAATAATGAGAATAAAATTTTGGAAATAGGGAAAGGTCAAAGATAGCAGTCCATAAAGAAGTTCATTCCAGGCTTCAGCTTTATGATTTACCTTTTATGTTATCAATATGCAGTTGGCCAAGGCATGCTCAGTCTAATGGGGCACAGATGCTTTTCTTAAGTCTTTTCCAAAAAAAAATTAAAAGGAAAATCAAGTACAATGGACAAGATATCCTCATAATCAAACATTCTGAAAACATATCTCTGGTTTATGAGACTCTGGGCAAAGTGCTTCCTAATCTCTCAGTTCCTCCAAGCTACTCCATAAGTCTATGAGCTTCAGACCAGTTGTCAGTCAGCATTAGAAGAAGAAATATCACACTGGAAGTTCAGTGCAACTACACAAATAAGATCAGAGGTCCCAAAAATGTGTTTGTTCATATGGATTGTGACAGTTACTAGATCTGTGATTTCACTGGTATGGGAAGTCCTGAAGAGAAAAATTCCCTCAACCAATACATATCTTTGCCTTCTCTGTAACTCCTACAGATGTTGAGAGTTATCTAGAATGTTAAGACGGGGCCGTATCAGAGGCTAGGTTTGAACCAATTAGTTCTTCCTGACTTAGAGGCTGATTCTCTGACTACTACACTAGATAGACAAATAGGATAATTAAATAGAAAGACAGAGATAGATACATAGAGAGCTTGATAGACAGACAGATATAAAGGATAGATAGATTGGCAACAGATAAGTAGATAGATAAATATAGATGATAGAATAGATAGACAAATGATAGATACACACACATACACACACACACACACACACACACACACACACATATATATACATGTGCAACTGTTTATATGTAAGCTTAAGGCATAATATACCATATTTAGCTTGAAAAAAATCAGAACCACAGAATCTCAGCTCTTTTAAGGAGTCAAAAAAAAAAAAACAAAATTTCTGTTTCTTTTTAGAGTTATCCTCAAACTCGGTCCTAAAAAGGGCAAATAGAAGAAAGAGCAAATAAAGAGAATCTAGACAGAGGGAATTTTAGAAAAGACTCCAAAGGGGAATTGAGACCCTTGATGAAAATCAGAGAGGGATTTACATTATCAAATAACTCAACCAGTAATTGGAGGGAAGAGATTTTAGGAAGAGGACCACTAGAAAAATGGGGCAATAAATATTGGGTGCTGGGGAAAAAAACTGAGGAAGGAAAGCAATGTATGAAAGGTCAAGTACGTTAATAGAACAGCTGAGAATAAGGGCCTTATAAAGCTCCCTAACAGATGGTTGAAGGTGAGACCATGACATGCCCCTGGAAGGAGTATAAAGAGTGAAGAATAAAACAACAAATGACAACTTTAAAATTAGAAAAATTTATTTTGGGCTAAAGGCACCCAGAATACAGCCTGACGCAAAATTTATGCAAATTGACAATGCTGATTATGCAAATTAGGCCAGACATTTTGGCTGGTAAAGATGTTTTTCCTCTGGTCAATAAGTTTTCATAATTTTTTTCCCCCTCAAACCCAAACGATCACCATTGGCACGAATGACAAACACTCGTTAGCAGTGTTGGCTAATTAGTTGAAGGGGTTGAGGGACAGAAATAGTTTGCAATTTCAGATGCTAAGTCTAGGCTTGTGGTATCCTGCAGAAGAAGTGAAAAGCATAAAAGAGTCCAATTCCTCCATGGCACAAATCTGGTTTGTTCACTAGAACTCACCGTGAGAATACAAACAATTTTTCATTCTACTGGTCTTCATTTAATTGATTAGGAGACTTGGGAACTATAATAATAATAATAGGTCATATTTACATAGTGCTTTGAGGGTCTACAGAGCACTTTTTTTCCTGTAGTCTTCTGAGGTGTGGAGTTCATATATAATAGTAATATAGATGAAGAAAGTTTAAGTGTAACAACAATGAACAAAGGTAAGTGAGAGATACCGCCAAAGTCCTGCAGGATCAACCACCTTCTGGACATGGTCTCTTAGTGGCTCTGGAGGCATTTCAAAATCAACATGACTAAAATGGAATTCATTATATGCTCCCTCCACCCTTACTGCCTCCAAATCCATCTCTCTACCAAATTTCCCTATTTCACTTACGGGCATCATCATCATCAAGGTTTACAACCTTGGAACCATCTTTGATTCTCTCCCTATTTATTCCACCTCTGTACTTAGCTATTTGTTAAATTTTGTCTACTTTCTCTCCCCATTCTTTTTCCATCAGTTCTGTCTTCTCCATTCACAGCCTTTAGTCTCATTCAAGTCTTCATCACAATTGCAAGAAACCCCTAATTCATCTCCTTTCTTCCATTTTCTCCCTGATCCACTACATCTTCCAAACAATTGCCAAATCAACATTCCTGAAGTTACTCCCCTTCTCAAATCTAAACAAATCATTCCCCTACTCAAACAGCCTCACATTTTAAGCTTTTCAAAACCAATCTCCCATCTATGTTTCTGATTTTTTTTCTTATTGATCCCTTTCACTTCCCTTTCCATTCCAACCAGCCCAGGGTTGAAGCAAGTTCGAACCGATTCAATAGAGCCTATTGTTATATTTTCAGGGTGAGTATCTGTACTTTAGCAGTTGGAAAACACTACAAATCAGAGCTTGATTTATTGTTTTGCTGATTGTGTAGACTTAAGAAAGTGATGGGGAAAATTGTAGGAATACAGATTAATTTTACAAGTATATCATGTGTGCATTTATATCAGAGAACTGGTTATTAAATATTTACCAGTATACCACCACATATTGTATCTCTTTTCATGTTTTGTACAGGTGGTTACCCACATCTAGTAGATGTTCTCTTCTCACTCTGTCTCTCAAGGAAAGCCTTGAGACACATAGAATTTCTCATTTTTTTTAAAACACAATTCAAGTAGCACCTTCCATGGGAAGCCTTTCCCTCACCCATTCTGGTTATTAGTGTTTTCTCTTTGAAGTTACTCTGTATATAATCTATGTTTACTTATTTATGTACACATCACATCCTCCAGATAGAAAGCTAATTCTTTAAATAGAAAGCTTTTATTATTTTATTTATTATTTTATTTTATTTATTATTTTATTTATTATTTTATTATTTTATTTACCTTGGATAGTGCCTTATCCATAAGGAATATTTAATAGCTGTTTGTTTTATTGTTAAAAGACAAGACTGAAACCCAGGACCCCTAGCATCCTTTTTACTGGTCACACTCCTTTTCTATGTTAACTGAATTCTTCCCCAGCTTATATTTATGGAGTGAGACTCACCCACCATTTTAGAAAATTGGGGGAGGAGGGGAAATGAAGTATTTTCTACTATAGATCCATGACCATATCCCAAGGGGTAGGGCTTTTGTATGTGCCTGTGTCCAGACTCATCCACTGATACTTCAGAGGCATTGTGGAGTAGTGGACAGAGCACTTCACTTGAAGTCAAGAAGCCATAAGTTCAAATCCCAACTTGGATCGTAATGAGGTATATGTCTTTGATGAGTCACTTAATTTCCCTATGGCTCCATTTTCTCATTTGTAAAATAAACAGGTTAGATTTGATGACTTCTGACCATCTCTAGAATGTATAATTCTGTAATCTCATGAGATTCAAGCGGAATGTATTTCCCTACTTTCTTACATCCTTGAGTGTTTTAGTGATGTGAAGAACAATGGGGACATAGAGGAAAGAGGACACAATATATGATGCTCTTTAGCCTTCTCTTTAGGACAGTATAGATGTTGAAATCAAGGCAGAGATTCCTCTTCTTTCTATTTGTCTTTCTAAACAAAATGCAGGTAACAATATGGCCACGCATATGATGCTCAAAACCAACTGTCACAAACATTTAGCATATCTGAAGTCCTGTAAGCTTTGCACAGACAGGAATTCCCTAACAGGCCACACTGGAAAAGCTCAGCGTGGAATCCTATTCAACTCTTCCCTCCTGGAAACAAGATTTTCTCCTTTACTGAGCACAATAATTTCCCATGAATGAAGCAAAGAAGAAAATAGACTGAAAAAGAAAACTTTGTAATGGAAAGTTGGTCTTGTTCTGTCCTCTTCACCCCATCCTCATAGCAATTCAGACCTTTGATGATTTAATGGAGGACACTCAACAACCCATATGACAGAAAAAAATCTTTTGTCAACATAGCTCAACCAGTTCTGCCACCAAGGTCTGCCCATAATTGCTCCTGTTTGGCTCTGTGTGAGTGATGAGATCACGGAGGTCAGAGGGGAAAGCCTTGAGAGACAATGCATTGAGTGCTGTATTAATAAAAGACTTTAAAAAAACATTAATTTGCTTTTTCAGAGCAGTTCAAAATGGGGGTTGTTTGCTCACCAAGCCTTCTCAAGTCTTGTCTAGGAATATTTGAAAAAGTCTAGCTTTACAAAAAGGAGAATATATCTCCACTCTGTTTTACCTTTCTGAGTAGTAACATTTTGCTAGGAGAAATCAATGGGTATTGCTTATTTTTTAATCACAAGAAATATGAGGGGATATGATATAATGCAACATTAACAAAAAAGTGAAACCAGGACTTATTTGTCACAGCGCTGAAAAAGATCAATAAAATAAAATAAAAATCTTGACTTTATTTGACTTTTTGACTTGATCAAATGGGAAATATTTAATATCTTGTTAATAATAAAAGCACGGAAAGTATCTCAAAAACAGAAAATGCAGGGATACTTAAAGAATTCATCTTAATACAAATAAATGAGAAAATCAGAATTATGGTAACAGGGGGCAGTTTCCCTGGTTTAAAATTTAGAATATTAGAAATGAGACCCTTGCTATCATGGTCAGAGTTCCTTTAAGAGCTCAAGAATAGTTTAGAAGCTACTTAATACTAAAAGACAGAATTGTAAATAGGTTCCATTGGTGCAATAGTAGACAGAACTGTATAAGGGGATGCTGCTGGAGAAGACTTTTGAGAATCCTTAGAAAATCAAGGAAGGCTATTTGTAAGAAGAAACTGTGTCTGATATAAGCCTTGAAAAAGAGGATTCTATAAGGTAGAAATAAATAGAGCATGTATTCTAGACATGCAAAGATGACACATTGAGGTGAAAGAATGGGACCTGGAATCAGGAAGACCTGAATTGAAATTCAGCCTTGGATACTTCCTGGCTGTGTGAGCCTGAAATAGTCACTTACCCTCTGCCTGCCTCAGTTTCTTAAATTGTAAAATGCTAGTCATAGCAGCACATACCCACCCAGGATTGTTGTGAGAATCAATTGAAAAAATATTCCAAAATTCCAAAAGTGTTTAGAACAGTGCCTGGCACACAGTAGGTGCTTAATAAATGCTTCTTTATTTTCTTCATTCTGAAATTTTCAGGACACCAATAGAGAATTTGAGCTGTCCACCCATTATCCCTCAACTTTCTCAGTTACCAGCCCAGCAGCTGTTTTGAGCATACATGTCTATGATGGTCTTCCTTAGCCCTGTTCTTCAAAGTCTTTGTTATATTTTACAGCCTACTCCCCACCCATGTCCCTCCACCACCCTCTACGTGATTCTCAGAGACAGGAGGGTTGCATGTTTCATTGCCAAACATGACACCCTTCAAATTTTGGTACTGAAAAGATGGGCTTCTGTTTCTGGCAGACGTTAGGGATCATTAAAGGAACCTGATCATTTCCTGAAGGCAACGCAGTCTGCTCTACCCAAGCTGAAAAGGAACGTAGAGGTCATCTCACCCAACACTTTCATTTTGTAGATAAAGAAAGGATCAGAGTGGATGAGTGATTTGTCCAGAGTGGCCCAGGCAGACAGAATTTGACTCAGGTCCTGTGCCTCCGTATCCAGCACACTGTCTGCAATATCACTTTGCCCTTATTAAATTCTGGCCCCAACTCAGCATCACTCTATCCTGATTGTCTGTCATGCAAACCCTGACACCCAAGGTCTCTGTATTTGTGACATCGGGAGCACACATATCACCAGCCTTATCTTCTCAGTGAGAACACAGATTCTAGCAAGACTAAACATCTGGTCCATCCACAGTTCTGCTCTAAGTGTCAGAGTCAGGATTCAAATCCAGTCCCCTTCAACTTTAGATCCAGAGCTTCCCTCTATCCCTCACAGTATTTCCTTCTATCCTAAAGGCAGAAAATGAAGCAAGGATCAATTAAGTGATGGATTCCAGGTACCTTGTACAGCATCCACAGCAGAGCTTGTGGGAGGGCCCATTAAATCTCTCTCTCTGTCTCTTTGTTCATCTTCCACTCCCTCCTAGAACCATATCTCCCACAGAAGGGGCAAAAATGATACAGCATCAGATAGAATCAGATTGGGAGGTTTTCTTGATCAGCTTTGACGACCTGCTCCTCTTTGTTCTAAAGGAAGATTGGGGAGGGAATGGGAGAGGGTGTGATGGCTTATAACTAGAAATGACAAAGGCATCAAAATCAATCCCAAAGTGCATATTAAGTGCCCAGTGTATAGCAGGCACTGTGCTGGGCACAGGGAGTGCTATTACACAGAATGAAATCATTCCTACCCAGGATGAGTTCACATTTGATTGTAACAGGGATAGATATCTTGATAGATAGAAAAGTAAGAAGGTCGGGAGGGAAGAAGAGAGAAAAACAGAGACAGAGACAGAGATAGAGAGAAGGAAGGGGGAGAGAGAAGGAGAGGGACAGGGAAAGGAAGGAGAGAGAGAGAAAGGGAGGGAGGAAGAGAGGGAGGAAGGAAGGGAAGAAGGGAGAAATGATAGATAAATAAGAGGGGGAGACAGACTGACAGACAGACAGGATTTATAGATCAATAAATAAATAGAATAGAATAGATAGATTAGATAGATAAATAGACAAACAGACAGAAAAACAGACAGGAGACAGTAGGATAGGATAAATAAGAAGGGTGAGAGGAAGACAGAATAGATAGACAAATAGATAGGATAGATAGATTAGATATATGATGGATGGAAAGATGATAGATGGATATATGAAAGAGAGAGAGAGAGAGAGAGAGAGAGAGAGAGAGAGAGAGAGATTAGATAGATAATATATGAGAAGATAGTGTTCCATTCACCAAAAAGATAAGGAGTTCAATACTCTGCCACTTGTCAATATTTCTCCATGGTCAAGGGACCAGTATATCAGTTTTCCTATTCAAATAGCATTAGGTATATCTCTGGTGAATTGAGGTGACTCTATCTTTCAATAAATTTACCCTATTCATTCATAAATGACCTTAGCATCTTTGGGTACATCCTACCAGCTATTGGACTGGAAAAGTTCCCTGAACTTTTCATCCAGTCCAATAGTTTCAATGGCCTAAAACAGTTGCATTAGCTTCTCCTTCCTCACCTGACTGATGCTTCTCAGTAATAATTCTCTTTCCTTATCTCTGCCTTTTGGAATAATTCCTAGTCTTTCTCCCACCCTGCCATGAAATAATTTAGTATTTTTGCACATATTCATATTTAATTGTTATACATTTATTATTTCCTCCCTGTGGAATAGAAGTTTCTTGAAGACAAAAGCTTGAATGGTTTTTTTTTCCTTCCCCAATTTGTTTCCCTAGTATCTGGTTTTTAGTAGTTGCTTAATCATTACTCATTGAATTAAATCCATCCTCCCTTCTAAGCCTATGTCAAACCTGAGGCAGAACTCGGGTCCTTGAGGATCAAGCTTCAGAGTATCATCTGCTGATCATCCTCTAAAGGATGAATAGAGTGAATTAGACATCCACCAAATACCCCCAAGCCTTTCTGGTCCTGTTCTGAAATGGTCAATAAGAAAACTAGCTT